>NW_026913748.1:12765000-12930000 GCF_034315485.1 Pezoporus occidentalis | reverse complement strand
AAACTGTCAAACATGAATCTTGCTTGCAAGCAGATAGTCTTAAGTAGCTCAATGACATTTTGCAATCATTGAGAAGATGTAGAGATGTGGTGATCAACAATCCATGTCTTTAAATAGAATCAAAAAATTGAAATTCAGTCATGATTCTTCTCTGTTGTACTCCGTTTTAGTGTGAATTGAGTGGTGAGATTCAACCTCACCTCTACTGCTTTGGTCCCAAGATCCCCAGCCAGAAAGGCTAGTTATTCTGGGCGCGTGGTTTTCCTGGTTCACTTTAAAATGCATCTGCATCTCGTGTCTTCTATTGCTTGTTTCTTTGCTGAGCCTTTTCCTTCACAGAGGGTGCATCCTTGAGCCCCCTACCCTCCTGATCCACCATTCACATTTCCTCCTCTGCCCCTGAGATGGACATGATACTCTGCTCAGCTGCTTCATGCTGCTGCTGCAGCTGAGAAAGCCCTGCTTGGGAAAACTGGGGGAAAACTTTTTCCAAGTATTACAAAGTAGAATCTCTTCTTTCCCTCATCCTCAGCCCAAAACACACACAAAAGTCAGAGCTGCATCCTTCAATAAATCCAGTCTTTGCTTGCTTTCATTTGTAGAATCTTGTACTCCTGCACACATCCCATTGTATCTTGTCTTTGCTCCCTTTCAAGCCCTCTCACTTCCAAAAGAACAGGGCTTTCCCTTCCACTTCAGCATCCCACTCACTCTCTGCTCTGCTGAATTTAACAGAGCTGTTGCATTGGAATCATCTTTCAGGCTATGGCATGCTTTCTATTGATGAAAGTGCTACAATGCCATATTCCCACAAGGCATATTCGTTATCTTTCGAATGCACCCAGTTACCACCTGACTAAAACACCTTGCTTTACGCTGGGCCTTCAGTTCTGCAAGTATTTCATGCTCCAGTAGTGGAGTCTATGTGAAGGCTGGATTTGTTTTCTAAGGTAGAAAGGAGCTGAAAAAAACCTCAGCCAGTTGGTATTTAGTGTCAAATGTCAGCCTTTATTCCCTGCTGCTATAAATCCTCAGTGCTCCAAAGGTACAACAGCAAAGTGTTAAGAGATATTATTGTCAGCCAGCTTTTACGTGGTGACACCTTTGAACAGGATGATTTCTCTGCATTCCTCCTATTGATACCATTTGAAAAACTGGCATCTGAATCTCACTGTGTAAAAATAACACAAAGAGTGTGTGAATGCCATTATGAATGGATGCGCAGCTGCCCATACAAAGACCTGTTGGCAAATTCCTGTAATGTTTCTCCTGATCAGGATTTACTCTGCAGATATACTCTGCACCAACAAACATGTATTCTCACTGACAAAGTGTTTTAAGCCCCTGATATGACGGACAGTTTTATATAATCCATTGGAAGGGGAGAATCATAACTACAATATTGAAATAATATTTCTATCAAGGAGTGGTGTCCGAAGGGTAATCTGTTTTTACCTGGCCGTTAGCCTTCGAAAAATCATTACAAATTTTGCCACTTGTTTTCTTTTCCCCTCCGCTGTCATGGTGTAATAATATCATTACTGTGACAACATCTACAGTCATCCTTCCAGCTGCAGAGAGGAGTCAGAATGCACAAGGAAGAAGCATGAAATGGGAAAAAAGCATCTTAGTGATGAAAGACAGAGTTCATTCTCTAGAACAGAAAGCTGCTTTTACGAGCAGAGTTGAAGGGACTTTCAAAACATCTTTTTATGCAACCAGTGATGTTAGCTGGTAGCAAGGTGGAAAAAGAATGAGTGAAAACATGCAGAAGTAATGTGGGACATATCAAAAGGTTTTTCCATAAAATGGAGAAGCACAGGCAATTTTTGACAACTTTGCCATCACTGCTGTAATTCATTACAGTATCTCTAGCAAAGCTGTAAAGACCAGACACTTCTGTTCTACAGAACTGGCTTCAGATACGCCTTTGGCATGTTTTAATACATGTAAAAGTGCCTGTGAAAGACAGAGATAGGCAGGAGGACCAGTAAGGGGAAGGTACAGAATTACAGTGAAATTCTGAGTCAAATTCCTTCCATGCGCACTACAAGAAGCTCCCTTTCAAAGTCAACATGTATTTATTCACAGTGCACATCCAGATGTTCCTCTCATGCCCATAATACTAATACTCAGACAATTGGCATAGTTTTATCCAATAGAAGTAGATGCACCCATAAATCACTGGTGTTCACAGTTATTACAGTCCTTAAAAGGGTCTGACCTTCAGTACAATTGGGTCTGACCTGTTGTAACCAAGGGAAAAAGTCTTTCCAGCTAAATCACTGCAACACTTATAACTGAAAAGCATCAGAGGCTGAAAGAAGCTCTGATTATAAAGCATACTTCTTCCAAACTGAAAAATCAGTTACAAAGAAATAGCTGTAAAGCTGCAGAGAAAAAAAATCTTAAAATGCACACATGAACATCCACTACTGGAGGTAGATGGATTCAGCAGCCTTTCTGAATTCTCCCATAGGGAAAACCACCTGCTCTATGAGTTGGCCTTACTGACAGGAGCAAGCTGTGCTGAAGGGGTTTAATCACAAAGATAAGGGCTACATGGAAGAGTAAGGGACTTGCTGGATTAATATCAATTATGTATTAGAACTGTCATGCCAAAAATATTGTGACTGCAGGGGTCCTATTTTATTATGCATTATTTAAAAAGGAAATAACATGTGCATAAAAGTAACAATGGAACACACACATGCACATACAGACGGACTCCAAGCACGTCTCTTAAGCAAGCAGGCACTTCCTTTGCTAGCAGAGTTCCTTTTCCCTGGGGACTCAAACAGATTCTGACCTCATGTCTGACATTTGCTGAAATTTCGATCTGAGCTGTTGCTGTCAGGAAGCCATCATTTATAATTTAGCACTGTTTAAGAATGCCTGTCCATGAGAAGGTCATGTCTGATATAGAGAGAAACATAATAAATTTGGTCTTGCAAGAAGTAATCCCTCTAGACTAGGATGAAGTGTGTGGAGGAAAAGCAGAGGAGAGGAAAAAGCTTGTTGATGTTATTGCTGTACCTTTTCTTCCTATAACAAATGATTCTTAGCTCTTGTTAGGGAGAATCATTAATTTCTGTGAGTCTCCCTCTGCTTCTGAGACTAGGTGAGAATTAACAGTAGATCTAGATGACGTGATTTATTCAGTTGTTCATCCTGAAAATGGTGATGTAGGAACAGATGAAACAAAAGAGGTGATGCAGAAATGTGTTTAAAGAGAAGTTCCAGCAATGACGGCTGCAACCTTTAAAGCTTAGACAAATGACATCTGAGAGGAAGCCTCACAAACACTCTTACCGTCTGTGGCCTCCTCCAGCAAGCACTTGGATCCTGAGTATGACTTACTGCCCTGAAGGATGCAGGATCATGGATAAAACCAGATTCAGCATCCACAGCAGGAACTGAAACCTGACTTAGTGCAAAAGGCAAGGGCTTCAGTGGTGGGAAATGAAACAGCCTGGCTAAATGAGACTTGAGGCACAGAACTAGTGCAGAAATTGCAGAGTTCTGGGCAGAGTCTGGGTTGTGTGCCACATTTGCATTAGCCAGCTCTTCCATTAGCCCATTTATTTAGGGCAAAAATTTCATGCTGGCCTCAGAAGAGTTTTCCAAATACATATATTGAAGCATACTTGTGTATGGTAGCAATATGCATGCAGTAACATTTAGGCACAGGAACCAGAACCAGTAACTCTCTAGAATTTTTAAGTAGGTCTCAGAAGCTGAGGTTTCTTTCTGAAGAAATTTATCATTACAGCTTTCCAGTACCTAAAGGGGTCTACAGGAAATCTGGAGAGGGACTTTTTACAAGGTCATGTAGGGATAAGACAAAGGGGCATAGCTTTAAATGGGAAGAGGGTAGATTTATTAGACTTTAGGAAGAAGTTCTTCAGTGTGAGGGTGGTAAAACATTGGAACAGGTTGCCCAGGGAAGCTGTGAATGTTCCATCCCTGGCAGTGTTCAAGACCAGGTTGGATGCGGCTTTGAGCAACCTGGTCTAGTGGACAGTGTTCCTGCCTATGGCAGAGGGCGTGGAACTGGATGGTCTTTAAGGTCCCTTCCAACTTGAACCATTCTGTGATTCTGTGATTTAACAGGGGAAACAGAGACAGAGACCCGAAAACATTTGACTGATGTCTGTGCTAGATTTGTCGTAGAGGCTTCTTCAAGCCTAGAGTAGTACCGTAGGATACACGTTACAGAGAAATTCAGACATATTTCAAACTCTCAGATGCACCAACTGCTAATATTAGCCAAGTGCTTCAAGACTGCAATGGAATTTTTTTAAGGACTCTAAAGTTATGCAGCATCACTTCATCAGGACCCAGGCAGTCAGTTTAAAGTTTGGTGAATGGGCAAATAATAGTGAAAAGTTATTCCTTTTCATTACAAATATAATGAAAGACACAGAGATTGTCCACTGCAGGACAGATATGAAACTTGAAGAAAAACCCCTGAGTACTCTTCTTTGTGCTGGGAAACAATACAAAGTGCTAGAGAAGGAAGACTCAAGTATCCTGTTGTTTAATAAAGTTTCCAAGGGAGGGCAGCCTCATACTGAGGTCTGCAGCATTTTCCAAAGAGGACATCAACTTTGTCACTAAAAGCTCAAGGGACCAAGGATTCGGGAACCATTGCTAGTGCAACCTACTCATTCCTCTGCTGAACTTCAGCTGTACTTCACATCCCAGAGTACAGCAGCTCTTCCACAGCTGTCAGGTAATAACATGATCCTGCCAGTGCTACCCAGGTCACATGGACTGTGGATGCACAGACATGGTTAGTTCTGGAGCTTCGTAGTGCTTATTTTTCTTCAGTTATTCATTCAAATGTGATTCCCTTTAAAAATAACTGAAGGGCCATGCATTCACTCTGTTTTTGAGGTTAGCCCTGCAAAACATTTACAAGGTAAGGAAATAACAGTTTGAAAAGAAACACAGGAGATGGATTACTTTGTCTTACAAAATGTCACACTGATGTCTGTCATATAGAAGGAGAGTTTCACAAGTCATTAATTCAACCAGATGGTGGTGTAGAGTTCAACAGATAACATAAGCTGGCTTGGAACATAAATATCAACAAACTTTTTAAATTTTTTTGAGAGACACAATGTACTTTTTGCCCTTCTGGGAAATTGTGGTATCAAAGAATTTAATGTATTTTAACATTGATGCACAAAGAGTAATTTTGGGGGCTCAGAGAGGATAACAGAAAATTGCCCATATACCAGAAATGAAGCAGAGAACAAAATGCAATTAAGCAGTCACCTGTTACTGGGTCCCCTTACATCAAGATGGCAAGCATCATAATTAACATGATCTCTGCCGAACTGGAAGGGCCAAAACACAGTTTGGCAGGTAAAAAGTAGAGTCTTAATGCCAAGAAATTCATATAACACAGTACTGAGTGTCAATCAAAAATTAACTATTAGAATAAACAAAGTCCTTTACCTCCATAGTACATATTACTATTTACCTGCAACGTTTTCTGCAGATGAAGATTTAAGCAGACCTGATATCCCTGGAAAATGTTTGGAAAAAATACATTGTGAAGTGCCACATAAAATACGTTCCACAAATGAATACAGAGTGGCTCCCTCCCCTGAGCCACTCTGCTATGCTCAGCCTGAGGTACAAAAAGAAAGGGAAGACCATAAAGTCTGCATATTAATATCTACCATAAGTAGCTTAGAAAAATGCAACAGAAAGATAAAGCTGACTGACAAAGTTAACTGAATTTCTATTCTCTCTCTTCTCCATGTTCCTTGGTTGCAGCAGGGCAGATACAATTGCTCAACCACCACAGGGAAGTCTGTCGTCACGAGATTCATAACACAGCAGTGTTTGGGAAAGCTTTGAAATGCAGGTCACAACCAAACTGCATGAAACCACCAAGCTTCTTGATGTCAGGACACCAGGAAGCAGCTTTCACCATTGCAATGAAAGCTATTATTTATAGCTACTGTAACCACAAACTAAGGGGAAAAAAAGGTGGATCTTTCTTTCTAGAATTGTGCCTTTTCAGAGAAGGAAGTAGAAATCAAAACATTATCTATGAATCCTTAAATAGTAGCTGTCTGTACTCTGAAGAGTATAAAAGAGTATATATATATACTGCGACTTCAAGTAAACAGAGTCAAAACAATGAAGCTTCCATGGTTTGCAAGCTGGAGGATGGATTTCTCTAAGCTGATGCCAAGTTCTCTAGATGCTTGCCTTCAACTTCTTCTAGGTTTGAACTGGGTTTAGATTTGACTTCTGCTTCTAGGTCATGAGGATAAACAGGAGCTCTCACAACTCCTGTAGTGGTTATTTGGTGGTGGTTTTGATGATGGATGTGCTGGATGTTGGTGTTGGTGCAGATCATCACCCGCTTTTTATTCCCAAGCAAGAGAGGAAAGGTATGTCAGAGAGGTTTTATTACAACATCATCAGGTGCTAGGGTGCTCTCCCCATCTCAGTGGGCATGACTTATAGCAGCTAACACCAGAAATGGATTAAACCTGTCTTTGGAAAAGCCTGAGACAAGCTCAGTGCCTAAGCTGCTAGCCTTCAAAGGAGCCTGAGATTGGGAAGGGGTGTGTGAGCTGTGCACCGGCTCAAGGTTTAGAGGGGAATTTTATCTTACAGTTCCAGCTGCCACAGCTCTGTGACAGTAAGCTGTATTTGACATTGCAGTGTCCCACTAGCAGCAGAGGAAGCGTTTCCAGAGAGTGATGCTACTAAGAACAAATCTGGGCACCAGCAACATCCCTCCTTCTGAAGGGAAGGAGAATGTAAGAAAGGATTTTTAGAAGGAGAACCTGCTCATATACCTAAGATTCATGGCAAACTTCAAAGCCTCTCTTTAGCAGCAAAAAAGAAAACAGAACTCTGCCCACATATAGTTACATACAGTGGATCCAACTGTCAAAATACTTCCCACAGCTAAAACCTGGAGGGGAGGCATACACTTTATTGCTGCTGAGATCTGTTATTGGAACAAATAACGTGCTGTGTTTTGTAGTTATAAATATCAAACATCTTGCAAAGTCTGCATTTTTTTTCTGTCTGCAGATTTTCAAAATCCGTAAACACTGAAGCATCAGATAATTCCACTGATGGAAAGTCGGGAGTTTTGTTTGTGTACGTTTGTAGTTTCACGAAGTTAGCTGTTGGAGGCTGAAGAGGAAATGACTGCGCAAGAACAGCAAAATACATCTGCAAGTAACACTTCACATCAGCACAGAGCTGATGAAACAAAGGATGCTCTATTCATTTGGGTTAGAGGCTTTATGATTGCTAACTTTGGAGCACAGATAAAGGCTACAGTTTGGCAAAATTTCAGTCCTAGGATTTAACTATAGCCATTGCTGTTCTTCCTTGGGTGTCATCTAGATTAATTCATATATTGTTTATTTTTCTGCATGACACAGATCACAGAAGCAGATACACTTGTGTTTTGAGTGATTACCTGCTCAAAGAGTGACTCCAAATTTTGGGCGATCAATTGAAATATTCCCAACATGTCTGCTTTTGGTGACTCATTTTATGATTACTCAACATGAGACATCCTTAAGAGTCAGATTTCTAGAGGGGTTAATTACTCACAACTCAAATGATTCATAGTAGCATTAAAATATCATTATAAAACCATAGGAAGACTACATTAATCCCAGAAAAACTCAGCAAGACATTTCTGAACTGAATACCCATCACACCTCTAACGAAACAAAGATCTTGTAGACCAAATTCTACCAAGTGTATAACCTAATTTCATAAGGAACTGAAATTCATCTTATGAGGGGAACCAAATATCCAATAGTTTAGTAGGGTATAGAGTTTTAAATTGATTTTCAATGTGAATGTGTCTGTTAAAATTTTCTTTCTCCTGACTGCTCATTTATAAGCACTCAAGCACTGTAAAACAATATACTAATCCATTAATTCTATTTTCTAATATGATAGGAACCAACCCAAGCATAAGTTTAAACAGTTCAAAAATAAAATGCCATGATATTAGTGACTCACTGTTTTAGTGGCTCATGAGTTCTCTCTTTATCAGGCCAGTGTTTAATTTGTAGCGTCTTCCTCATATGTTTTAATCTGATTTTGATGATGAGCAGCATGTTTTGTTCTGGTTGCTTTGCAAGCCACCCAGTTGTGCCTCTCAACATGACTGCTGGGTAATCTTCAGATGTTAGCTAGACTTTTTTAACAGTAAAGAAAGTGTTTGGGTGGATGCGTTTGCATCTTTATCTAAGAATTCCCACAGCAACAATATGTTTGCATATGCTCAGCTATGTTGTATGCATCCGGAAATAACACATATAGATTTGATAGAATCTATTAGATAAATTGATAAAGTAGAAAGCTAAAAGAGAAAATAGATTTTATGAATATTTTACTGCCTTGCTCATCTAAGAATGACATTTTCAGAAGTTCCATCAATTCCACACACAAATGCTAATTCTCCAGTCTTTTGTGTCCTTGGATGTTTGAAAATTTACAGCTAATATCTCACTACTCTTAGTAGCTGCATCAGTGCTTGGGTATTCCCCCTCTTTATTCCAGCCATACATACCCCTATCCATCCTTTGTGTGACTCTACATTCTTTTCACTAATTCATTGATCTTAAGACAGACTTTCGTTGCTTTCAGGCTCCACTTAGCTACAACAACAGGATTTTTTAGCAATTAAGGAAATTTTTGTTTGGACATTATGCTGGGGAATGGTCAGAAATATTTGAATTCCCTGTCATTAAGTGAGACAGGGCTAATGTAATACAAGATTTTCTTGGGGGAAAAGTAAGCACAGCTCGTAAATGCCATAGGAGTGAAATTTGTGTTTAATTAGATTTCTTGTCATCTTCATAGATTATATTTTCCTTTTCTCTTGCTGCTTCACTCCCACTCATTCTCACATAATCTGTAAATTACTTTAGGCTGAGATATTTCCTGTGCATTAACTGTATTTCATTGGCTGCCAATTCAGTCTTGTGTTTCTGGCACTTGCACTTGTATTTATCATAACATGATGAAAATTAATATCATAATTATATCATTCAGGCAAATCACACAAATTAAATCTGTGCCGAGCCAGCCAAAAATATCTTGTGTTGTCATTGGAGTGTACTTTTTCTTTCCCCTCCTCAAGTAGTGTCACAAGACAGTAGAAAAATCGTTCCTGTGTGGTTACGTTCCACAGACAATTACTCTGCAAAGAAAGAGCAACACTCACAGTGCTCTCCTGTTTAAATACCATCTTTTAACTTTCTTGTTATTTCTCATGAAATATTTACTTTGACTTCCTTGAAGTTCCTGCAGAAAAATGTGACACTACTCATTTTGAACACACTTCTAAACAAAACAAGCTAGCAAACAAACCTATGTGCCCTGCTCTTATCTGCTGAGACGCCTGCAGCAAAGCCCTACCATAGAATTGAAGAATCACAGAATGGTTTTGGTTGGAAGAGACCTTAAAGACCATCTAGTTCCAACCACCCTGCCATAGGCAGGAACATCCATCCACTTGACCACGTTGATCAAAGCCCAGTCCAACCTGACACAGGTTGTGATAAGGAAGTGCTATAGTGGAACATGCATTCTTGCACTGGAAACAAGGAAAGTAATAACCTGGTACTTCCTTGTGCATGGCCACACTAGAAACTTATTTTGTATTTGCTCAGGTGGAATATCCATTTTGGCCAAGCCTTAATGTTCTTATGTTCCACCACCATACGAAAATCTCTCGTATTTCCTTAAAAGGACTACACTGTGCTTTTATATTGATGTTTCATTGACTGGGCTTGAACTTTGCTGTTAAATGCTGTCAAAAAAAAACAAACCAACTCATCTGAAGGCTTCAAAGGAAGTAAAATGATCACAATAGCAACTGATTGTTACCACTTAAAATGAAACACACATTCTGCATTAACCTCACTTTACAGTCAGTGTTTGAGAATAGTTGGTCATGTAAGTTTTCAATAGAATGAGCTGCAGAGAAATTAATGACACCCTGTTAGTATTTTTCACAGACTGGCTGTTTGATAACAAACCAACCTATGGTTAACCCACCAAAGCCATTAATCACTCAAAGCCTCTGTTGTCAGACTTCATAATGGCTTGGGCAACTGCTTTGAAAAGTCTCAGGTGCTCTTGTTTAAGAAATCTCTCCCTTAAGTACAGAGAGGGTGTTTGAGAGATCAGCTGCTTGTCCCATGTACCTTTTTAATTGCAAGAACAACATAGTGGTTTAACAAAATAAATGAGACAGCGTTCCTGTTTCAGTGCAAAATATCAATTTTAATTTATGAAAGTATGTTTGAAATAACATTATTGCTGAGATCTGAGCAAACTTCTGTCCAGGCTATTTACACATTCCAATTTAACATTCAGGATTTGGACACTGATTTAATGCCTGTAGTAAAAAACACCTTTTTTTTCAGAGGGGCCTGGTTGATATTTTTTAAGTCTAAACTCTATAATGAGTTCAGACAAATCACTGAATCGTACAGTGGACCTTAATGCTTACCCAGTTCCAAACCCCTGTCACAGGGAGGGACACTTTATACTAGATCAGGTTGCTCTAAGCCCTGTCCAACCTGGCCTTAAACACTGCCAGGTATGGGGCAGCCATATCTTCTCTGGGCAACCTGCGCCTGTGTCAGTATCATCACCCTCATAGTGAAGAACTTTTTTTCCTTATATCTACTCTAAATCTTTCCTTTTTTAATTTTTATGCCATTCCCCCTTGTCGTATCACTACATGCTAATGTAAAAAGTCCCTCTCCAGATTTCTTGTAGGTCCCCTTCAGGTACTGGAAGCTGCCCTAATCTTCTCTTCTCTGGGCTGAACAACCCCAACTCTCTCAGCCTGTCTCCATAGGAGAAGTGCTCCAGCCCTCTGAGTATCTTTGTGGCCTCCCCTTTACTTGCTCTAACAGCTCCATGCCCTTCTAATGTTGGGGAGGGAACACCAGAACTGCACACAATACTCCAAGTGGGGTCTCACAAGAGCAGAGTGGCAGAATCACCTCCCTTGACCTGCTGGTCACGCTCCTTTTGATGCAGCCCAGGATACGGTTGGCTTTTTGGCCTGCAAGAGCACTCTGAAGCCGGCTCATGTTCATTTTCTCATCGACCAACACCCTCAAGTCCTTCTCCTCAAGGCTACTCTCAATCCCATCTCTGCCCAACCTGTAGCTGTGCTTGGGATTGCCCCAACCCAGGTGTAGGACCTTGTACTTGGCCTTGTTGAACCTCATAATGTTAGCATTGGCCACTTCTCAAGTGTGTTAAGGTCCATCTGGATGGCACCCCTTACCTCCAGTGTGTCAACTGCACCACAGAGCTTGGTGTCATCAGCAAACTTGCTGAGTATGCATCAATCCCACTGTCCATGTCACCAACAAAGTTGCTATACAATGCCAATCCTAATACTGACCACTGAGGAACATCGCTTGTCACTGGTCCCCACCTGAACATTGAACCATTGACTGCTCTTCCAGTGCAACCATCCAGCAACTATTATAATAAACCTTTTTTCCTAGGAAAGGAACAACAACTACATTGGGTTTCATACCACTATAATTACATTATTAAAATAATATCAGTTTAGTTGTAGGCAAGGCAACTGTAAAAAGCAATGTCTGTTTCTCCCAGTATATAATTAAGTTCATTACTTCCTGCCAAGTTAGAAGCAGCATCTCAGGCCTGATATAAGTAGTTGGGAAGAAGGATCTTTTTCTCAGTACAAAACTAAATCCATGCAAAACTACAGGGTGTGAAGTCCTAGGAGTAAGAAGGATCCCAGGAGGTAGCCCAATTCATCCCCTGCTCAGAGGCACACATGCAAGTCTTGAAAGATGCCCATCTAACCAGCTCTCTAAGGCATTTGGTAGAGGGTAACACTAAGCTGTCCAGGCAATGCGTCAGTGCTTCCTGCCTCTCATTGACTGCAAAGCCATGCCCATGCATATAGCCTGAACTATATGTTCCACTTCAAGCCCATTAATTCCCCTGCTATCTGCTGCAGATGTAGGAAACAGCCCATGAAGGCAGTTAGCTAGCTCATTGTTTCACTCACTCTTGTTGAGTCAGCCTTTCCTTGCAGATCTTCTGAACTTCTGAGCTCTCCTTCCTGTTGGACTGCATGTTTCTCAAAGAACACCAGTCAAAACCAGGCACAGCACCTTCTACCTTTAATGTGGAAATGTATGTGTATATACACACAGAGATTATATGCATGTGAAACATTCACACTGAAAGATAGGTTCATTGACTACCAGAAACAAAGCCTACAAACAATGCCTAGATTTATATCAGATAAAGGATTTTCTTTGGATATAGCTATTCAGCTTGGTACAAAAATATGGCTATTCAAGTAAGAGAAGTAAAAGTTCTATTGTTTTTGATAGTGACCTCCTCCAAGACAAAAAAAGGAAAGAACTAGACACAGTTCTGTGGCATTTAAATCAGTGAGACCATGAACCCCAGGCACAGAAGTGCAGTGGGGACACAGACCATCAGCCATGTCTTTTACTGTGGTAAAACATAGTGACTCTCAAGGTAGCGAGTTAGCATCCTGCGAATCTTCTTGTCCCTCACAGTAAATCCAGACAACTATCTAGATCTCTGCAGTGATTGAAGCCCTAATGATAAGTTTTGAATGAGAGCAAGATATTTCTGTAGTGACTGCTGAAACAGCACATTGTCGTACTTTATTACTTCTTGTTTATATTGGTTGGGGAATCATTATTCACTCAACTTCATTATGTACTTTGCTTCTCGTGCCTATGTTAGGTTCCTTCATCTACCCCATCTCTTGCCTTTTCCTTCTTTATCTCAGTCCCCCTTGCTCTGCAGTGGCAATATGGAAATAGCCTGGAGACACAAAACTCTTCCTGAGCTGTTAGTTGGTGCACAGATGTGCTATACTGCTAGTTGTGGAGACAGTCGAAGCCAGCAGTGGTGTAAGAAACACATGAGCATTTCCTCTTCAACAAGTAGTGCTCTAACATGAAAATAATGGTGTGAACACATTATTGCTAAGTTTCATTCTCTTCACATGGCCTCTAGATAAGTTTAACAGTTGACAGATGTAAAATTAAAGTGACAATTTAAAAGCCTGTTTTCAGGTTTCTGGCATGTACAAGAGATCCCTCCAGACCAGTGTGCTCTGATCACTTTGCACACAGAACTTCAACTGACAGAGCACATCAGTAACAAAGCACACAGTACGCAGCACAAGGGCAGGATCTGAGAGCCGGGGAAGACAGAGGTGGGAGATTATGATAATTTAATAACAAGCAACTCTTCATTTCATCTTCTCTCAGCCATTTCCATTCGTGCAAACAGCACCACCCCTTGGGCTGAGGCCAAAGTATAAATAGATCATCAATTTCAGTAAAAGCTTGAAAACTGAATTACAGCTCTGCAATGCAGATAGGCCTGTTGTCCCACAAGAAGCGTGAACAGAATACGCAACTTCCAAACTTAAACACAGCAGCCTCCCCTCTTTTGTGCAGAGCAAAATAAGAAGGTAAGTATGTGCAGTGTTGCCAACCTGTGGTTAACCAAACCCTCCAGGGACAGGGCAAGGAGAGAAGGAAGGGGGTAGCCCAGGGCAGGATCCCTTAATGGTGTTGGGCAGGGAGAGGGCACAGACAGCCCAGTCAGAGAAGGGATGCAATAAGAAGGGTTGCTGTCTGTGAGTGCTTTCATTCACTCCTCTGGCTTTTAGAGTGCATGCTGAGAGATGATGGTGTCTCTTCAAAGCTTACCAGGCGTGGTTGCACTCCCTCAAAATTTAAGAGCTCTTCAGGGCTGAATATTCTGCTCACAAGGTTGTAATTAATTACTCCGCCATTTCCAAAAATCTCACAAGGTTTTCAGGCAAAGATTCTTCTTAATTAGAGTGTTGTAGACATCTGATTTTAAGAAAATGAAACCAGAACTGGAATCACCCTAGCTCCTATCCTCCCTACAGTGAAACCAGAACTGGGATCACACTAGCTCCTATCCTCCCTACAATGTAAGGAGATATTTCTGTACATGATAATGGAAATCCTTTTGCAACAAAAATAAATGTTTATCATTTAATGTGGATATGCATGTTTAAGTTAAAAAACTGCAAGTCAACTGAAATGTGACTCCTGCTTCCAAAATTAAATCAACTATTTCAGACTTCAGCTCCTACTCAGGAAATTGCCCATTGACTGATACACACAGTAAATTCTTATCTAACATTATTAACTCCATCCACATTGGTGCAATCTGAGGATCGCTTTTCAGGCAACACATTCATCTTGTAGGCACAACACCAACAGATGAAGCACCACACAAAACTGTCTTCAGCCAACCATCACTTGTTGCACCCTACTTACAAGCACAGCATCTTGATGCCTGGCAGAGGACCTGCTTCTCCCACCAGCCCTCAGGCATGACCTTGGCATGTTGCTTCATCTTCTACATCTCAGTTACTGCAACTGCAAAGTGGAGAAATGATACCAATCGATTTTGTGAAACACTCAAGGTATACCAATGGAAAGTGTCACCTGATGAGGAGCAGCAGCCCGGCTTGCTCCCACACTGGGCAGGGTTTGTACAGCTGGCTTCTCGAAAACCTGGGAAGAAAGTTCGCCTGCGCAAGGAAGACCCCCAGAAAGCCAAAGTCCTTTCCTACCACTGGAAAACTTCAGCGTGTCAGGCGTGTCATGACTTACACAAGCTTAAAAATGAATGGTAGCTTGATACCTAAGCTACTGCGTCAGCCTAGATTCTGAAACAGTCATTACCCCTGCACCATGCTACTGCTCAGGGCCACAGGGAGTGATGGGCACAGTGGGGCAGCCCCAGCACAGAAGCGACCATGGCCAGACAGGGCCAAGGGGAGCTGGAGATCAGCCCTGCGGCTGTATCACAGGGGTTGCGGCTCCTGCCCTAGGGACTGAAATGGGGCCCTGGGCCACAGACAGGGTGGGATGAGGCCAGGAGGGACTGCAAGGCCTGCTGATGCTCCCAGGGCCTGGAACTCTTTGGCAAACAGGGCAAGTCAC
This sequence comes from Pezoporus occidentalis, assembly GCF_034315485.1. Classification (NCBI taxonomy): domain Eukaryota; kingdom Metazoa; phylum Chordata; class Aves; order Psittaciformes; family Psittacidae; genus Pezoporus; species Pezoporus occidentalis. The sequence continues at coordinate 12,914,947 of NW_026913748.1, read as the reverse complement.
TTCACCCTTTTTTACTTCATTTCTGCCTTGTAGAGTAGTCAAAACTGACCTTTCTCCTATCTACCAATACTACAAATACTGCATAGCAAGAAAACTTCTCTTGCCACACAGCCCAAGGCGCGACAGCAGATCTGCAGATGCTGCAGCAGCACAGTTGCTCATAATGGGCTTGCCAAGAAAACTCCTCTTACTCACTCAGATCATTCATCAAAACTTCTGTCTGTCCTTATCTGAAAACCAAAAGCAAACTGAGAGCTCTCCAGAAATTTCAGCTATTGACATCTCACTCTTCCCATCTGTTTGTAATTCCCTGCATCTGTCTTGCTTTTATTTTCATGTATTTGCCTCTCAGTTTCTAGGAAGTATGGTGCAGAGGTGTCTTTCAGTCTGACAAAAGTGAACCAGACCCTCAGGTTTCATGTCCAAGGAAACTCTCATTCCAACTAAACACCAAGAAAAAACTTCCAATTCCACCTGGGGGAGAGGGGAACCACAATTAATTTCACACCATTCTCTAGAGGACATTTGCTCTCACTTGGCACTTTTCACGTGTGCGTATTGGAGTTCATAAACTTGAAGGCTAACAAGGAGGGGAAAAAGCAAGCTGAGGACTTTGCAATCAGCTCTAAAAACAGGCTTCTAGTTGAGAAAAAAAAAACAACAAAAAAACCAACCCCAAAAAAGGAATGAGAAAAAGAGGGATGTTATTCCAGAAGATTCATTCCTAAAACACTATGTTGGTTGGGACATGAAGCCATGAAGCCAGCATCTCCCTCCAAGTTAATTCCTGCCCACCTGCAAGCTAGTTGGCTGACTTAGCAAGCGCTATGGAGCTCTGAAAATATTGATGGATAAACTGGAAAGAAGCAGCAAGCACCAGCATCATCTGCAGATGCTCTTCCGTAGTTTGTTGCTGTTCTCCAAGAGGAGATGGATGTTCAGGTCCTGAACACAGCACAGTCACCTGAAAGCCTGACATAGACCTAGCTTCACTGCTCCAAGTAAAGCAGTGCCTGGAGAAGAGGTCTTTCATAGCAGATTTTACCACTCCTTTCTAATGAAGGATGGTACCACTCCATCTGTTCACAATATTGATGTGAAGGTTTTAGATACAAGCTTAGCGGTTTTTCTGAGGGCTGCAGATTGGAGCAGGACTATTTTCACTTCACTCTCATTTGGATTCGTCAAGTCAAGAGAAAACGGCAATGCTGTGAGTTAACCCTGGTGGGCAGTCAGACACCACACAGCTGGTCACTTGCTTCTTCCTTCCAGCAGGAAGGGTAAGATACTTGAAAAGGCAATAGGGAGAAAGCTCATGCATTGAGATGGTTTAATAAAAGGACAAAACAAAGAAAAGTGATGCAAAAAGCACCTCTAGGCTTACTGTTGAGCACAGTGTTCTGCAGTATGGGATATTGCAGAGGTCAATCTGGGTCAGCTTAACGCTGTGCAAGCACTCTTCAATTAATAGCTAAAACATCCCTGTGTTAACAACTTTGTTTTGGTCACAACTCCAAAACACAGCACCATACCAGCTGCTATAAAGAAAATTAACTCAATCCCAGCCAAAACCAGTTCAAGCAAGTTACATTAGCTCCTACCCCCAGACAGCTGTTCTCGGTGTAAAATCCTGACAAAGCAATGTTTGTTTGAGCCACAAGTGTTTCCCCACACTAGGAAGTCCCTTTCGAGTAAAGAGCAGGGTATCACTGATTAACTGCTCCCAGTTCAGCAGAAACATCAATGACTGTCCCACAATCAAAACTGCATATTAGTAAGTCATGACTAACTATTTAGCATGACTAAATTTACCCAGCTGAACCAATTGCGAAAAGCTAAATCCCAATTAGTAACAGTTAAAAAACACCTTTGTCATTTCTGGAATAATAATTAGAGAAGAATTAAAATTTTCTAGATGAGAAAGCTCATCCTCTATGTCTAATGAAATACACTAGAAGATACTGTGACCTTTTAAATAGCTAGAAATTAAAAGATGGCATTAATACTTCCATAGAAGCTACCAATAAAAACCACCAAACCAAAACAACAAAGGACAGAAAAAAAAATAGCTTAGGAACCACAACTTTCATGTGCTACTTCACAGATAATTTCCATGCTGAACACTTCTGTTGAAAACAGCTTCTTGTGTCAGCTCCAAGACCTTCTGAAGTTATTAATATTCTGCCATTAGCTCCAAAGGGAACAAGATTTGCCTTGCAAAATAATCAAGAGATGCAACTATTTACCGGTGACTTAATTTACGGCAGCTTTAGCTGCAACTGCTACAGAATTTAGAAAGACAATTAATTGATGAATAAAATGTTCTGCTAAGCACCTAATTCAAGCATTTTAAACATAATGATAACAAATTTTAAATAATCAGGTTGTAACTTCTATACAAAAATGTTCCTCTGAGGAGAATGGGGGGGGACATCTTTAGTTTGTATCCTGCGTACACATTTAACTATTACACATATCAAAAGGCAATTAATTTTGTAAAGAAATTTAATGTGCAAGAATGATTTCCATGCTCATTTACAGTGAAATAATTAGTTTTAACAAATAATCATGCCTTTGCAAGCAGAATATTTACATTCAAGTTTACATGTTTGTTCAAGTTCCATGAATGGTATTGTCAGAATTAAGTAAGAATGCATCTTCAAATCAAAGTTTGCATTTTGTATCTTCAAACATCACCACCTTTCAGACACTCAATGGAAATGACAAATTTCCTTTCTTTGCAGTACCCTTATTTCCCAGCTACAGTACGGGGAAAAAAAAAACAAACCCAACAACAAAATCCTCAACTTGCAGAAAGCAGCATCACAAACATACATTAATCTCCTATTAACAAGGCATTGCCAACTTGTTAAATGGAAAGGAGACTGGAGACTACCTCTTGTACAAATGACTTTTGGAAGACTCTTCATGTCATCCTTGCAAGAGATCATGCCTTAAGAAAATGAGCCTCAGGGCAATTCTTTCACAGAATCTTATATTAAAAAAAGATTTGTCTTGTCAATGTGGAAGTGAACATCTTATTATAGCACCAAACACACTTCAGAACTTTTTGTTCTTTTTTTTAAACCACAGGAATGACTATGAAGTCTGCATCATGGTCTGGCACCTTGCTAAAAACAAAACCAAGAACAACAAAAAAAACCCAGAACACCCACCCAAAACATTTGCTGCTTAGCAATAATCTTTAGAAAAACAAATCAGCAGTTCACAAACAGTTTAAAAATATTTTTAGTGTGAAGAAATTCAAACTGTAATGTTTTGGTGCTGCTTCTTCCTCCTCACACTCTATGATGCACGTTCAGGCTTCAGCTCACATGTTCTTTGCCTCTTTCTCTTGTTCCTTCAGCAATGGTTGCCAACACAGGCTTCTCAGTATCTCCCACCCACCCCAACTCATCTTTTAGTTCTTAAACAGAGCTGGAACTCAGCTAATACAATATGCAAACTCAGAAATGGTTCTGAATTATAGCTTCTCGTGGTCCTGTTCAACAGCTCAAAAATGCAACAGAATTTTTGTTCACTTTCACAATGCCATGTGATGCTTACTATTTCAATCCATGCTCCTAGGTTTCACAGGTGCCTGTAATTACAACAAATACATGACAGCATACCTGATGATATGCTACCTTGACTGTTACATAAAGTTAAAGGACAAAGGATAGTGATTGTCTCAGATTTTGGCTATTAACATCATGGGTAGATACCAGTTTTGAAGATGCAAACCTAAACATTCCCACATTTTAAATAATCTTTATATTTGGCAGAAATTATTTAATTTTTTCTGTCTTCATGTTGTGACATCTCCTCCTGTACTTGTGGGTTGAGAAACAGCTGTAGAAGGCTGGACTGGTAACATTTCTAGCTCAGATTCACGTACAAAGATGACGGCATCACCACTGACATTTATTAAACACTGTGCCTGAAAAAGAAAAGACAATAAATGGTTACTGAACATGAAACAATACATTTTATTTATATTTTATGTTTACTTATATTTGCTAGATACTACACAGATAACAGAAGAGTCAGAGATCAGGAGAAGGACAAATTACTAGAATTTATTAATGAGGCAATCTCTACCATATTTTCTTTTGTATTCACTCATTTGTGTGCCCTCAAACATGTAGACAGATTCTCATAAGACCACCACAAATGAAATATCTGGATAGCTGTACTTCCTTTTGCTACTGTTTTGAACATACGTCATGTAACAAAACAACCATATTCTGGTGTCGTCTTTGCCAATTAAGTGTTTTCCCTTTTTGTCCAAAATAGAGCATTTTATATCAGCAACTCCAGGTGTTCTTACATGGAGTTAGGATAAAAAACCTAACACTGTAACATCACAGATGCTAAAAAAGTTCAGTACAATTGTTTAATATTTCCTATAATCTACTTCATTTTAGTAAACTTAGTATTTTTACCTATTTGGGTATTTATGAAGCATATTCATAATTTTGTATTAACTCAGATGTTCAAGAACACTCTTAGCTTCTTTAACGAAACATTATGATGAAAGATCCAGAAGTGTTATGCAGATATAACAGGGTCACTGTTTTTCAAATACATAAAATGTTTAATTGCATCATACTAATCACAACAAGCACTGTTATTTCAGATCATAATTTACCTGATTTTTGTTTGGATTCTCCATGAAAACACACTGCTTCATTATGTAGGAGACAACTGCATTCCCTCCTAAAGCTGCAACGTGAGCTCTCACCATTGCAAACACTTCAGCAATAAAAGCATGGAGAAAACCACTGACACCACCCTCCTGAAATAGAAGAAAAATTACATTTTATTTTAGCTGTAGCTACAAGATGCTGGATACTTTTCTAACACTTTTATCAGCTCAATATTTCAGTGAATCCTAAATTGTATAGAACTGTATAGAACTTCAAAGCCACTCGCTGTTAAACGGGTCACAGCGAAACATCAGACTAATGGAACTTACTGTTTGAGGAAAATAATCACAAGGTTATTCATTTGTGACTGGCATTTTTTGCAGCCACTATATTACACATACGTGTACTTTTCAGACGTTTCTACGCCTCTGCATTTAATACTTCAATGACAGCTGAATAATAATTTTTCTTCTTCCATCAGGAGGATAGTGCGTTTTTGGGTTTTTTTTTGAGAACTGAGAAGCAGATAAAGAAAAATTTCTACCAAGGATTAAAAGAGATTTAGACTTCTTGGAAATTATTTTTAAGTGGCCATCACAGCAACTTCATCTGTCAGTAGCTCTCAACATTCAGTAAAGAAATTACCCCTCAAAATACAAAGTAAGCAAAGGACAAAGTAACTACTTGACAAGCAAGCTATTCAAGCTGGTCTATTGTTTTTCCCTTCACTGAAACCCAAAAGAATGTCTAACCATCATGTTTCATTAGGATTTTTGACTTGATGGAGCTTTTGGGGGATTTTTACTTCTTTGGTACAAGATGAATAATTTTAATTTCTGTGAAAGGAGAAGGAAAACAATTAAGTATGGGGTTTTTTCTAGATAATCCTTATCAAAGAATGTGAGCAACCGCATTGCGGGGAAAAACCCAACACACAATAAACATGCAACTGACCAAAAAATACAAAATCCACAGAAAAAAAAATGGAGAAACTGATCAAACAGAGGTCACTGTTGGTTCAAAACCTCTATAAAATTTCAAAACGAAAATCAAAGGCAAGATCTCTAGACATCCCACAAGTGTGCATGCCACTTCAGAAATGGAAGAAGCAGGTAGAAGAAGAGGCTAGCTAAGCTGAACTTCAACAAACATGGGCTGCCCTCATATCTGCTGGAAGAAGTATCATCTACCCTGAGTAGAGTCATAAAAACATAAGAAAACATAGTTTGGATGAAAATTAAACAAAAGGGCAAGTATAATTTCACCAATCCAAGCATAAAGCATGAATGAAGTCAACTGCAGCCCGAAATCAAAATTGCAATACAAGTTTGTCATTCCTTGTGGAATTTTGATTTTGTCCACGCGTTTTAACAATTACAGCAGGGAAGAAAAAGAAAATCTGTAATATTATAAACCTAATACAAATTTTGATTATAACAGGTAACAAAAGATTATGAATATCCACCTGTAAACAACAAAACCTAAGAGTAATGGATAAATCTGACTTAAAATTTTCATTAATTTTTGAAGCACACTGTTTGGTATATACTCCAGATTATGAAAGTATTCATAGGGCCTCAATATCCTGTAAACTACTGTAAGCAAAATATAAAGCAACACAAACGCTGCTAATTATTTTTCTGTAGAATATGAAAATCTGAAAGTTGCTTGAGTTAGATATGACAACTGCTGTTTTGACTTTGTTACAGCCTCAGTGCAATACTGTGCAACTGGTACTAAAAGTGGTCTGGGACTTGGCCTATGCATCTATATTATATGTAAATTAGCTGCCCTGGGTACTGGAAATAGCACACTGACACTATTGCAGAAACTTTACAACCATCCTGACTTCATGGAGGAGTTGAATCAAATACTTGAGGAACATACCATTGCCGAGTTCTGCTATCATAAATACCAAAGCTTGCTTATCAGCTATTTAATTTGTATTCACATAAGCTGTAGCTAGTACAGAAGAGTCATGTAATCACTTCCCTAATGGTATCATATACATCCTTTTGAAAATGCTGTCCTTTTCACATAAATTGCTTAAGTTAAAAGAGGCCATAATTCGCAAGACTGAAACAAGATGTTTGATCAAAGTTTCTTTAGAGAGCTGATAATCTTTATTAACTTCTGCTCTGGAATTTTATCAATCCGTAATTAGCAAGAAACAGCATACACTTCATCACTGACAAGCCAGGTAAGAGGTACATTATATTTCTGTGGTCAGAAATTGTACCAGAAAGATGCTACTTCCCAAAAGAACATGAAAAGGATAAGAACATGTCTTGCATTTTGGCATGCTCACAGGATCTATTGTCCAGATCCAGACTGGAAATCATTGTTTGAGTATCACTAGCTACACCCCCTAAGCTGGTTGTGGAGTTATATACTCTATGGCTTGCTTTTTAGATGTTCATCACACAGAGCGACCTTACTGAGAATGCATGGAATATAACATTAATAATCAGCATAACAATTATATATGATACAGGAGATCTTGTATTAAACAATGAATTCTGAAATCGAAATGCTCTGTGAAAGTTCACCATTGAGGTTGCTCAATGAGAGAAGAATGGAATTATTTTAGCATTTAAAATTAACCTCAGTTAGGGTTCAAATAATCCAAACTAGTAATGTTGTTGGTCAAATGCACATTTTTTTCTATATAGTCCTATTTAAGAACTCACTGGTTTAGTATTATATTCAAATTCAAAAGCAACAACAATGGTTCAGTAGCCCTTTCCTAAGATTGCTACAGACAAAGCAGCCCTGCATGCTCTGTAACAAGAGTAGCAAATGCAACTTATTTCCCATTCAGCACCCACCCTCAAGTGACAAGAACTCTATTCCCTTGCCGTGCCATATCCCAGACTCAAGTCTCTTCAGATATTTGCCTCTGATTATTAAAATGAACAAAAAGTGTTAATCCCTGATACACAGCTCACCTCACGCAAAGAAGTGGTTTCTCGTATAAAAAACATGTTGATTATCCCAAGATATTTGGTTATTTTTGCCCCAGGTAGAAAAGAAAGAGGTGTCATCTTAACAACTGAGACGGTAGAATTGGTGCATGATGGAACAGAACGGTGCCGTAAGTACCCCTCAGCCAATGGACTTGCTTTATCAAGTGAAGCAGCTAAAAAGATGGGAAAAAAGAAGAGCAAGTAAGTGTCAAGTAAGATTGATTACTGTTTTTCAAAACACAAAAATTCTTCTTTATGGTTTCCAAATAGCTTGGTGACAACATTCAGCTGCCTGTGATGCTCAGCCATACCATGTGAGAAAGGAAATTATCATGCAGTGCATGCAAAAGGAGACAAAAAGCTGAAATGGAATTTATTTGGAAGAGTGGCATTCCTGCAAAGGAAAACATTGAGGCGAGTAGCTGCACATACAACAATCAGTTATAAAGTGAAGGTAAAGAAAAAAGTGCCAACATTTTGGAATACATATTCTGCTGGAGGAACAAATTACAGGAAGTGTGAAAGTTGTTGTGTTTCCCCAGTGCAGCATTTTCCATTAAAACAGATATTAATCTCTGCTAATTTAAGCAAGATAGTCAGACCTGTGGCCAAAGAACTACTGAAAAATAACTCACCACTTGCTAATTTAGTGACCATTGCCTTGACTGTCACCTTGGTGATTGCTTCCTGTTTCTCACCAAATTTTTTCCAAGATCATACATACACCTACATCCATGCAGTGTATGTTATATAATTAGTAGGCGTACACATTTATCAATAACTAAATTTTACTAAGTGAACAGAAATACTATATTTTGCTTTTTATGATACTATAAACCCTATATTAGTTTACAAAGACATTAATAATGTCGGCAGTTTTCACACTCAGGTATTCATTCTACACATGATCTGCAATACTATTGCTGGGCAGGGAACTCCACTATTCACCACTGGGAAATCAGAGATATGTCTCAGATTATCATAACGTGGTAGAAACAGCCGCCTACTTGTCTTAATTGATCCGCGCCTTATGGTCTGAGCTTTCAGTTTAATGAGCTCTATCCAGCTGTTGCATCTGTCTGCAAAGGAACTGTAATCAACTGACGTTGCTGAAAACACAGACAGAAAAACAAAAGAAAAAACAAAGAAAAAAATATGGATGATGTCTCTTGCTCATCTCAATGCTCCTTTTGAGGAAGCAATTATCTGTGTCTGAGAGAGAACAAACATCCCTTTCCAGGTCTGTTTGAAGGAAAAGTTACTGTATAGGTTTGATTTGTCCAAACCAATGTACCGATTTCTGGTGATGTCCCAGCTGTGAACCAACTGCCTGACTGGGACTTCATCACTGAAAAAACATGCAAATACAGTCATTAACGACTAAGACTAGATTTTTATTTTAATCTCATATTAGGTATTAAGTTTGGCTTTTTAAAGTTTATTTGAGCCTTGTTTAATTTTAGTTTTCATTGCTATTCTTTTCCTCAAGACAAAGAGCTGCTGATCATGATTTAAACTTCCTAACTATCTTTATCAATATCTGACCTAAAGACTGAAGAAAAACCTTTGGTGATGAGGGTAAGAGTCACAAGCTGAAACAACACCTCAGTTTTAAATACAAATGAATTTTCCTTACAAAATGCTGTCCTCATTTCCCCACCATTCCCTCTCAAAATACCCTTTCCCCTCCCCTACCATTACAATGAGAAGTAGAGTTGTTTCTGCTATGACTTTTGTTATTAGTTGCAAAGGTGTTTGCATATCTTAAAAAAAAAGAAAAACAAAAAGCTTTTGTAAACACAGTTTCTTCATTATCCTGAAGAAACAGTAGGAACACATGCTAACTTCAAATTAACACAAGCAAAAAAGCTCTCTCTCAGGGACTTTCTGTCAGATAAAGTGATATCAATGTATCTGACAGAGAAACACTTATTAACAAATCTGACTTTTGTAATTAAAAACCACATCAAAATATTATTGTATCATTAAGCCACACCAGAGCATGCATTCTCAGTTAACTAGTAAACACTTCCTGGATTAAGACACATCCAAAAAGAGTGTACCAATATCCCAAGAATGCTCATTCTGTTCTGGCGTAGGGCTAAATTAAGTAAACTCACCTCTCTGAGCCGCAGGAATACCTGTGTGAGAACTTGCACCCTCCAGGACTTCTAATAAGACAAAATTAATCCTATTCAGGTAATATATGAGCAGAGTCATGTAGTACAGGACAACAGCTTTGTTCTTATAAAAATAAATTTTTAGAGCAAAATATGAGGAAAAACTTCTTTTATATACAGTATATGATGAACTTTGATAACATATAATAAATCAGTATAAATAACTAACTTTGCTAAATCTGCCTTCCCATATGATCATTTATTAAAGGTCCTTACTCTATGAGGTTGTATACAAACATTTTTAAAATAACAATCTCAAGGTAATTATGTGAAAAAGTTATCAACATATTAAATAAGCCACTGGGTAAATACAATTAAACATAGAGTTCACTTGTGAGGAAATGACAGATAATAAATACAATAAATAATTATCTAGTTGAAAGCCTCTAAAGCTACATACAGTCCAACATGGAATGTGAAGAACAGCAGGAAAAGGGATACACGTGAAGAGGCTACCCTCTACTGGTCAGTGCCCATTATACAAGTAGCACAGTCTAGTGAAAAAGACACCAGTCAGGAATTTCTGGCTAGCTCTTCTTTTAGAAAATCAAAGGTTAACAGCGTCATAATGTGACCAATTAAAAGTTAATGATACACAAATGCGCAAAAAGTAAAAATAAATAAAAAAAATACAAAGCAATATTATTGCTGAAATTAAACTGGCCTTTGAAAATACAAGTAAATGTGGTAGGCACTTTCCATCATGCAACCTATGCAAAGGGCAAAAAAGGAAGCAGTAATACTTTACTAAAAAGAACATTTACAATAATCCTCAAGATACTAAATTGCCTATCACTAGCTATTTTGGTGGGCAGATAATCCAACAACGCAGAGGAAGTAAAGAGATTATTTCAGTGAATAACCACCTAATTTTTAATACAATCACAGGAGAACTGTGACAACCATTCCTGAAATGCAGCTCTATCACAGGTAAAATAAAGCGACTGCTTTAACAGCTAAAACAAGCTACACTGCACAAATTATTTACTATGCAAGTTTAGGCTCTTTTCACTTCGGAAAAAAAAAAGTATGCAATTTTGCTCAGCTGAACAAGCAGTGTTTGCTAGATAAGGTAATTCCCACCATGAAAACAATGAGATTAATTATCTGAGGCTGACAATACATGGAGTTCTTTTACATGGGCCATTTGCAGAAGTAAAGCAGTATGAGGCAAACCTAATTATTAAATAATTTATAATTCTTTAAGTCAAATGACGTGCAACACCCAGCGGCTTGCAGCATTTTTGATGCATTTTAAACGCAAAGACAGAGGAGCTACAGGTAATCTACAAAAGAACATACACAGAATGATTTTCCAAGCCATCTTACGTAACCCACAAAAAATTCAGCTTTAGGAATGAACATATCTATTATTCTTAGGCAATAAAGAATATTTAAAGCATGTAACAGTACAGATATTTTAAAGCTACTGCAACAATGAAAAATCAGAACTCAGAATCAGTAGAAAACAATAGTTCAGCACTCTGCCATTTAACAGACCTTTAGATGGTGAGAATGGTTGAGAAGCAAGGGCATCAGAGCAAAGTTCCAATGGAAACTGCAGCTGTTCTTCATTGTCTGTAGATGCTTCAACAAAGAAAACATACCCAATTGATAATTAATCCCCAAAATAAGATTTGCTACTAATAGTAAGCACTCCAGATTCAATTTATTCAAGGTCTGATCAGAACAAATTTTCTCAACATATGCCTACAGTGATGCAGCCCTGGACAGTTACATGTCTGACAATAAATCCAGCTGCAAAACTGAACAGAACTCATGTTGCAGTAAAGAGAATTTGATTTAGTCTTTTCAGAAAAAAATTTATGTCAACTCATGCATTTTAGGTTTGAATCTGTAGTTGGAGCCTAGTTAACAATATATTAGATAGTAGCAATTTATTTCATATAAAAGAAAATTTACTGTTACTATTGAAGTAAGGTATAACTAATGTTTTAGAAACATATGGCTCTAACTACCTAATTCCATTCTTCAGAATGGAGTATCTTCAAGTTCTGTCTAAATTCTGGTACCCAGATTGCATACATACATTTCTAGCTTAAGATGGTGCTTCATTAGCAAGATGACATATGCAGCTTGCAGCAGTCTCTTCTACTCCCTCCATAATGCTATATGCTTCACTGATCTCCAAAAATATTACTGACCTACTTAAGGGTTCTAGGGAGGTTTTCTGAAGCATTATGAATAATTTATTTTCTGCCTTCCTGAAGTAAGGACAAAATTTGCTACTTAACAGAACAAGTATTCTCTAATGACTTGTACCACATGTTTCAAAATACAATGGGAATGTCATCATCTGTTACACTAATTCTTTAGAGAAAAATGATTCAAAGAAGGATGGTGCATGGAATAAGGCAATACTTAGCTTTTGTTCATGTTACTATATGTTTGTTAACTACATAAAGCAATTATGGAATACTTCATATATCATTCATCCTACTGGAGGTCACATTTATGAACTCTAAAAAATCTCTGTGTTATAACTTTATGATTTTACTGTACATCACTCTAAAAATGTGTATATGTAATTGAAATTAAAATGCAAACTCATTAGGTACCGGGGGAAAAAAAAAGAACGAACATTATCTCTTATCTTTACAGGCCTCAACACTTACCTCTTTGCTGTGATTTTTCTGTAGGGCCTTTGTTGGTTTGTAATGCTTGGGTTTTGTCATATGTAATTGCAACAGCTGTGACTGCAATCTGAAAATCAGAAATATATGACATGTTAGGTAACTTTACCTCTCATGCAATCTGCAAAAACAATTTTGCAAACAAGCCAGCTTTATACATAGAAAAATAATAGAGGAAAAAGGTCATCTAAGCAGACATACTAAAAACCCTTCACAGGATAGCATAAAAGGTAATACTAAAGTCCATTGTTAGAACACACACCTGACAGTGTTTGTCCCCCATTTATGATTTAATTCATAAATTCTTTCATTCTTTCTTGGTGAAGGGACATAAAAAAGAATCATAAAAGCTCATTATCATTTTATTTGTAAAAGAGAAAGAGATGTTTAACTGAACACAAGAATGCTGTACTTCTAAAGAAAACATTTTCTTTAAAAATGGTATATCACATCAGCTTGAAGCAGCAAAAAAAAAAAAATAACCAAAAACAAAACCAAAACCCAAACCATAACGAAAGCATATTTAGCAAAGCAGTCTGTCATATTCTTGTATATCTGTAATAACACCTTTTAATGGGTATCTAGTGAGGTCTTTTTGTTTACTATCCAACTAAAAAGATACACACTCTTAAGATGCACTGTGCTCCTGAAATACCACGTAGCCCCGTGATTCTCAAAACTGGTGAACTCGACAGGTCCCTTTTTCTTCACCTAACATGCCTTTAAATTTTACTTCAGAATTCATCAGGCATATGAGTAAATCAAATCCTAGCTTAGCTTACTCTGAGCAGCAAATGTTCATTAAAGGCTAAAACTGGCATGCTTATGTGCTGAAACTCAAAAGAAGCAGTTAACTCACCTGAACTAATTCATCCTCTGGTAGAGCAACTGTAAAATTCACATGACAAAGGCAGCAGGGAACCATAGATCGCAGTTTAAAATACAAGCTCTGTTGAAGACAAGACATTACTTGTGTTTCTCTAAAAAAATGTATGGCTTGTTTCAGAAACTAATTTAAACTCTTTCATAGTAGAAATCATGTAATCACACTAATCTGTTCTTGAAGAGGAATCAGAAGTGTGACTGGACCTGTGCAAAGCATTCAACACTGCCTCACAAGACATCCTTGTCTCTAAAACAGAGAGACATAAATTTGATGGATGGATCACCCAGTGGATAAGGACATAGCAGTGTTGAGGTCAATGGCTCAATGTCCAACTGAAGATGGGTAATGAATGGTGTCCCTCAGGGGTCAGTGTTGAGACTGATCCTGCTCAACACCTTTGTTGGTGACATGGACAGTGGGATTGAGATCATCCTCAGCAAGTTTGCCAATGACAATAAGGTGTGTGGTTTGGTTGATACGGTGGAGGGAAGGGATGCCATCCAGACGGACTCTGACATGCTTGAGAGATGGGCCAATGCCAACCTCATGTAGTTCAACAAAGCAAAGTGTAAGGTCCTGTACCTGTGTTGGGGCAATACCAGGCACAGCTGCAGGCTGGGCTGAGACTGGATTGAGAGCAGCTCTGAGAAAAAGGACTTGGGGGTGCTGGTTGAAGAGAAACTTAACATGACCCAGCAGTGTGTGCCTGCAGCCCAGAAAGCCAACTGTATCCTGAGCTGCATAAAAAGAAGCGTGACCGGTGGGGTGAAAGAGATGATCCTGCCCCTCTACTCTGCTCTTGTAAGACCCCACTTGGAGTACTGTGTGCAGTTCTGGTGTCCTCAACATAACACGGATATGGAAAAGTCCCGAGGAGGGCCATGAGGATACAGGGGCTTGAGCACCTCCCACATGAAGACAGGCTGAGAAAATAGCAGCTGTTCAGCCTGGAGAACAGAAGGCTGCGTGGTAACCTCATAGCAGACTTTTAAGATCTGATGGGGGCTTAGAAGGATACAGGAGAGGGACTCCTTACCAGGGAATGTAGCAATAGGACAATCGGTAATGGGTTTAAACTTAAACAGCGAAAGTTCAGGTTAGGTATATGGAAGAAATTGTTTACTGTGAGGACGGTGAGGCATTGGAACAGGTTGCCCAAAGAAGTGGTAAATGCTCCATCCCTGGCAGTGCTCAAGTCCAGGTTGGACAGAGCCTTGGGAGATATGGTCTATGGTGAGGCATCCCTGCCCATGGCACAGGGGTTGGAACTGGATGATTTTAAGGTCCTTTCCAATCCAAACCATTCTACTATTCTATGAAATGTCAAAGTAAAATGCAATGTCCTGTGTAACAGTCTTTCTGTTTCTACAGTATGCTACTAGTCAAAAGACTCAGACTAAAAACTTTGGAAATCCTCAATATACTACAAGAAATCTATCTTTACAGCAACTTACACGCTAATCACAGACACTTTGTAGTCTAATTCAGAAAAGTAATTATGAAGAAAATGTTATTTTCAGTATAGCCTGATTTTACTTTACTTCCATTTAAATAATTCAACAAATATCTGAGATAAGATTCTTACCTTCAACAGATTCTCACAGAGATCATTAAAGTTCTTATTAAGAGCTTGATTTGTTAGATTAACATTGCTTAGTCTGGATACTCTTACTGCTGTGAACATCTAAATTAGAAACAAACACATTAGTTTTTTCCCAGTATGTGCCTCTATGTTATATTGAGAACAAAACAAATTCATAAAGCAGACAAATAATGCTTAATATGGTGAGGGAGAGAGTGAGGGATAAGGAGAGGGATGGAAAGGAAGGAAAAACACTGTAGAAATAGTAAGTCAAGTGAAATGCTTATTGCTCATTAAATTCTACAAACGTATGGAAATTTTTCTGTGAACTAATGCATATGAATATATATTAAAGAAGTGATTAAGGAAGACAGAAATATTCTATGCTCAAAATTTTCAGTTGGGTCATAAAGGAGTCATTCTACCAGCTCCTTATTTTTTTTAACTCCTCTTAAAAATGATGTTAACTGTGTGCAACCATGTGGGCAATAATGGAATGTCATATATAGGTACACAGGCAACCCCACCAACCTAACAGTATGCTGCTGGTGCAGTCATATTTTTTTCAGCTTTGAGCTGTGCCTCTGCAAAGCATTCTTGCATTGTGCCAACCAGACACAAAAGCTCATTAAATAGATCTGTTTTAACTCATCCTCTCTGAGACTGAATTGTGTCATCCAAACATGACCACTGTGTTTAAAACTTAACCATGAATAGAATTTTTCTCTACTTACCAGATTGGTTTTATCTAATTCTTCTTAGCCTATTAATGTTATCATATTATTATTTCGTACTAAGTAATACAGTCAACAATTTGCTTCTTTTAAGAGCTGTCAAAATTTAGCCAAGCTCTTAAAAATGCCCAAACCCTTAAAGTTCATATTTACTGTGAATATTTTCCAATTTTTGTATTTTTGTACCAGGTTCTCTGTTACATGACTGCATTGAAAAAACCCACAAAGAAACAGTGCCTCCTATCCTACTTTTCTTGCCAAAATACTACTTTTATTTCTAACACACGAGTATCTTTTTGATTTCTTTCAAATTTAATGGTCTCTAATATATATTATTTTTATTTAAAATTTTAAGTATTGCAGGATATTTCAACACAATTGAAATTTTAAAAAAATCATTTTCTTTTAATAGGCTTACTTGAATTTCCGGTGTCCAGTTATTTATACCAGGCATAATTTCTGTGTTGCAACTGTAAAAACCTGTAAAGAAAATATTTGGGGAAATCTGTGTTCCTCACTGAAATGCAAAAATACTTTTAAAGAAACATATGTGATCTTACTTGGTATTTTGCACCTATTTTCCCTCATGTATTTTTCAATATTGAATAATATACCAGAAATAAGACCAACATTCAAAAAACAAACATAACATCTGAAGGATACAATATCACATACAAAAGGAACACATACTTTTTGTTATTCTTACTACAGTGAATAAAAAAGTGGATAAGAACGATGGAGCTTTAGTTCTGAAACACTAATTCACTGCAGAATTCTTAGTCTAAATATTTCTTCAACAGCCAAAAAGCAAGGCCACCAATGTCATCATGTTGAGGAACATGAAAGAAGCTACGATTGCATCACATGCAACAGTGACAGTTACTCCACATGGAGACTGGGTAATTCCCAGTTTATGCCAAGACTACCTTGGTGAAACAAGCTCCCCGAGAAGCTCAGACAACCACTCCTGTAGAAACCACAGGACAAGAAACCCCTGACTAGCTGGTCCTGAGCAAGAAGCAGCATTCAATTAAGTTTTTTTAGCTCTGATCAAGGCATACTTAAGAATTCTTGTAGGAAGAATGAACATCTAAAATCCACGAGTGCTCTGCCTAGTTTTTAATAGACAAACTCTGTACAAATGAGGAAACTTGGTGTGGTAAGAAAAGCTAAAAAGCTAATCTCTTGACAGAGAGCATAGAGATGCTCTAAAGATACCACCTAGGGAATGAGTGCAATTATCTAGCACTTACTAAACAGAGACTTAAAAAGAAAAAAATAAAAAAAGAATAATGACCAAACAGCAGGGTAAGAAAAGTCATAAGCAGCCAATAGGCAGTGCTGAAAATCTAAAGATACAGCTAAATGGCCACAAAAGAGAAAAATCTGGTAGGGCCTACGTAAATGCACCAAATGAGCTAGAAAAGAAATTGCATAGTAGCTTGCAGAAGGTATAAATATTAATAGGTTTTCTTTCAGAGCATCAGAAGCCGACATCTTCGGTAGTGAGGTCCCTGTAGGGACTCAGGCTTACTAATTGCCTAGTACAGGTATCTGTATTACTGGCCCATGCAAGATATTCCAGAAAATGGAGTTCATAGGCATAAGACACAGACACTGCAAAGGAACTGACACCACTTTTCTGAATAACAGTCACGGCTCACAAGTTGTCTACAAGCATGTAGGCAAAAGGCATCTGACTGATACAATCTTCTTTGGACATCAAAAAGCATTTGATAATTTCAATTTTCACAGTGGAGACATCTGTAACTCAGGATTGTATGCTTCCAATGTATTCATGATATTATCTGCAAAGAGGGTAATATGAAATGACTGCCGACGGCCTTAGTTTAGGGTAGTAAAATCAACTGCAGCAGGACCTAACAAAGCATAATCAATGAGGAATAAAAGATTTGCTGGTAATACTAGATAACTCTGACAAGGATAGTTTTGAGCTCAACAGTACTCAATGATAAACACTGGTAACGATTATTAGGAAGAGAACTGATACATGCTCAGAAGAAACATAAGGAAACTCACAAAGACAAGAGAGGGACAACAAGGACACCCAAATGTACTGAGTAACTTCCATATAAGGAACAACTACATCCAGAGCCAGAAGTTGCATCAAGGAGGGTAAGACAGATATCTATATGACAACAAACAGCACAAAGAACACTGACGTACAGCAATGATTCCTTGTTCTTCTGAATGTTAGAGAAAGGAAAAAGTGGCTGAAAGAAACCATGTGTAAGAAGCTGGCTCTTGGATGAGTACACACCTTGATGCAAAATTCGATGAACACTGAAGGCACACACAGACTCAAAATGCAAACAGCCAAATGCCTAAAGTGATAGTATGGCACAGCCACAAAACAAGGAAAATATAAATGCACTTGTTGAACAAGAGTGCTGGAAGGGCAAATCGCTCACCTTAAATAACAGTCTTGGAATACAACGCCAATCTGCCAGATTACACGGCTACAAATACTTAAAGACCATTTGTCTCTCTGTACTTCTAATTTCAATGACCCTGAACAACTTAGCCATTCAGTCTAAAGTTTGTCATCTATTTTGCCCCATACAACCTGGGGCTTTGAGCAACCTGCTCTAGTGGAAGGTGTTCCTGCCTGTGGCAGGGGGATTGGCAATTGGATGATTTTTAAGGTCACTTCCAACCAAAACCATTCTAAGATTCTACAATTTTGCAGCCTACAATATGAATCAGAAAAATATTGTTTTAACTTTACCAGAAGGTGGTGGAGCATCTGTCAGCAAAGAATGTACATCTTCCATTGCATCTGTATCATCAATCTGGGAAAAAGAGTAATTGCTAAAAATCATGTTGCTGTTCCACTCCTAAGTCTCAGAAAAATTTAAGAACTTTGTCATCAAGAGATCTCTATCAGGCAATTAAGCTGAGATTTTAAAAAAGGATTCCATCAACCAGACTCATAAATCTTAGCTAGCAGCCTATGATATGCTTAACACTTGAAAAATAGTTCCCTTAATTAAACTGTATTAAAAATAAAGCAATGTGCACAGAACTCACAGAAACTGCAATAGGTACAAGACAAAAATGATAAAAAAAAAATTTTAAAAGCAACTGAAAATGCTGAAGGTTCCACACAACAGCTAGAGGACCTTTGGCTACTGCAGCTCTCATCATAAGGTCTGTATTATACTGACGTGATCATTCTCTGCCTATTCCAATGAGACATAAGTCATTGCTATTAAGTGTGACAATACAGAAGCTCAATGCTTATAAAAATATATCTAAATTTTGGATGAGTCATGACTCCTGCTTGAAGTACACAGAAGGGCATTTCTTATCAGCTTTTATTCCAGATATTGCTAGAATAAGAGACAATGGAATTCCAATACTTAACATTTTCCACTGACACAAAACCCAAAAAAATTATATATAATTTAACAACTGCCTTTGGAGATAACTGAGAAAAGTTTACTCCATATGTTCACATATATTTCAGAAAAAGAGAAATATGAAAAGGAGTACTGAAAACATCCATCACCTCCAAGACAAAAGCATCCTTTTTCCCATGTGAAAGGTCTAGCTCTGTAACTTCATCAGAGCTTTCTGACTGAGATCTTAATAACCTGGAACGTTGTCTTGGCTCTGGAATGGGAGACCCAATGATTTCTTCAGGTAGCTCCTAAAAAAGATATACAAATTAACATTGCTCTATGTAGCTTAGAAATAATTTCAACTATAAACAATGTTAACAGTTCCAAGAATCAGAACATTCAGAAAATAATTTTACTGAGAAATAAATCTAAATAAGTACAAACCAATTTGGTTATGTGACTTAAGAGATCTGAAAATTCCAGTAGGTTTACAAAATATAGTGAAAAGACTCTGTATCTCTATTAAAAAAAAAACTTATGTTCTGAATGATTAGCTCAGTAAGAATTCATAGACATACATGGTATATATCTGTTTGACTCAGAATGCTTTAAGAATATAAAAGCTTTACTTACTGGAGGATTAATCTCATAAAGTTCTTTGTTTTTTGCTATTGTATCATTTATTTTCTTTTGCATGTGAGATATATGCTGCTCATAGGTGCCATCATTTGGAGTCTTCCCAGCAATCTGAATACCACCAGGTGTTGGCAAAGCTGCTAGATAAACACCTGTTGCAGACTTTTAAAAAGTCATTAAGAAAAGTTACAATTACATAAACATATACTTCTAGTATTTTCATATAAAGTTTTCCACGATGCTTATGCTATAGCATACAGCACCGTACCATGCACATTACAGTATCCTCTCTTCCTGTGATCTTTCTATTCTGTTCACTTACAAAAAAAACCCAAACACCCCACACTATCCTTTAAATAAAGCCTTTCTTTCTCATGGGTTCTTTCCATCGTGGAGTCCTTAACTTACCTATGCATTTCAAATAAACTATAAATTAAAACCTCTGTTGCGGTATGTTTTGCTTAGGCAAGTGATGGCTGCAAAGATTTAAAACTCGGCCAAACCATTTGCAGTATCACTGAAGGTGTAACAATCCCATTTTCATTTACAGAAAACAGATCAACAGTTCAGATAAAAGAAAATGCAAGCCAGTCTATATTACTTAAACATCATCTCATACTGATGCAGGAAGAAGCAGCATACTTCACTATTCTAACCCCACATGACAGAATGAGGTTAGAAAATACTGTTAGTGAACACTTCATGACTATCTGTGAGAAACTCCTGATCTATCATTTACTTCTTCAGTGCCAAAGACGATGCAACAGACCTGTCTTTTGTTAGCAACAAACCAAAAGATTTACTGAGACTTTATTTACCTTACTTGTAATGAAATTCTAATGTAACCTGAACTACAGGGATCTCTTTGACATGACCTTTGAAGAACACTGTAATTTCTCTGTAATTTATGTCATTAAACCATTTATTTTTCTCTCATCCCTTTTCTAATAATTTTGTCCTTTAACAGAGTTTCAAGAGATTCTGTAATTCTTTATTTGGTGCTGAAAGACAGTCTGTCCTGAATTGTCAACAATTTGACACCTTGTTCCCTTCCATGACCTCTTTTATCATGTTTATAATGTTACATTACTCTGTATTCCACAATACCTGCATGTCTTTTTGTGCTGAAAAAATACTGTAAGAAAGCAAAAGAATTCAAAGATTCAAATCATACTTACTGCCAATCCCATCAGCATATTTTCACCCACAGTGATCTGAATTCTCAGCCCAAATAGAGCATTCATTCCTCTCAGCTTCAGTTTATTCATCAGTTGGGTGTGCACTTCATATTCCATAAATGGCAAGAGATTACTGATAGCTGTTGCATTTGCTTCAGCTTGAGCTTTCTTCTTTAGACGGCATAACCTGACAATAAGAAGAAACAGTACATGACATCAGCAGATGAACAGTTTTAATGGACTGAAGACTGAAAGTGATCACAGGGTTGTTTTTTTCTTCTTTTTTTTGTTATATAACCTGATACAATCAGTTTCTTTTTCAATGTAATTTAAAATCCTGTAAAACATTAAATTCTCATCAGGAAAATCAAGGCAGACTGAGGCACTGAGTCTCAATAACTAAGATCTGATTTCCATTTTTAATAGAAAACTGCATATTTATATTAACAATAAGAATAGGCAACACAGAAAGTAACCCTAAGCTCAGACCATGACGCTCAGAGCTTAACCCTAAGCTCAGACCATGACGCTCAGGTCTCATCACCAAAGACTGAGATTTCATACCTCCTAAGAAATCTCCACTACATGACTGCCCTCATGATAAGTAGTGCTTCCTTATATTCACTCTGAATCTCTCTTGCTTCAGCTTAGGCCCAATCTCTCACTTTCCCACTATGCAGACCTGGCTATGCACATGTTCCATAACCTCCTAATAGATACTGGCAGGCTGCTATGAGGTCCCCCTAAATTCTTCCTCTCTCTGGACTGAACAAGTCCAGCACCCACAATTTCTTTTAATTGGGCAGATGCTCCTTACCACTCTGGTGACCCACCAGTGAACTTGCTCTAGTTTTCTGGTGTACATGCTAGTCTCACAGGGCAAAACTGGACAGGTATCATATTGTCTGGTGTGCCATTCATCTTTGTGTATCTGGCAAACTTGAAGAGAATGCAGTATATCATTCCCTTCACAACATGAAGTTGTTCAACAGGACAGATCCCACTGCCGACTATTACACTTGTCATGGCCACCCAGACCAGTTACAAACCATACATCACTACCTCTCAGCCCGACCATCCAAACAGTTACTTATCCATGTAGTTAGAAACCCATACACAGTGTACAGAGCTAACTCTCTTTCTTTCCCACTGTAAACCACCTTATCCCTTTTTCAAGTTCAAATACCACAGCATAAGCTGTACACAGCCAACAATTCTATAGAGATCCTGCCCAGTTATGGACATCAATAGCTTTTGTACCAACTGTAGCTGCGCAATAGCTGTATGACCACATCAAACGTCCATCAACCTGAGTAAGTCACCAGACTATCAACAGACACAACATATAACCGGGGGAGGAGAAGGCTGTCCTCCTCTTCCTCCTGTACCTTAATACACTGTCATTAATCAAGGTTTGATGAGCAACCTGACGTAGTGGAAAGTGTCCCTGGCCGTGACAGGGGAGTTGGAACTAAATTATCTTTAAGATCCCTACCAACCAAAGCTATTCTACGATTCTATGATACGATTCCATGACATGCTGAATTTTAGCAAGAGGAATTCTTTCAAAGATCTCCAAAACTTGACTAAGTAAACATTTTTATAGATACCTGGCTTGAATAAGACATCCCTTCCCAATAACTATTGCCTCTACAGGAAGATCAATTGTGGTGAAAAGAACATCAGGAACTTTTTGCTTTCTGCAGTTGTAACAGTAAGTGAGGTGAGCAGGGAATGGCATGTTCAGTTCATCATATGGTATATGGCAAAATCCACAACCTGGTGGTGAAGTTTCTTCAATCCTAAAAATACATTATGGAGAACATATTTAAAATATCTGCATGTTATTAACAATGATCAATATACACATATGTGTATCAACACCTACAGATACCTATAAAAATCATACACTGCAACCTTATACCAATGTGACAAGTATTGCATTTTATAAATTAGAAGAACAGAATTTGGCTGCACGCTACTAGAAAAAAATGCTATAAATAAAACTTGCATTGAACTTGTTATACAGGGATCAAAAAATGATACATACAATGACCAGCAATTTCTATAAACCTGAAACATTACTGAGCTGGCTTTAGGCACTACAATTTCTAAATGTAGTCATGGTACAACAGTTATACAGAGAATTTGAGGTACCAAATACAATGGTCTTTTATATGGATTGTGTCCAAAAACATACACAAACCTAATGAGCAGAACATAAACAACAAATCAACTATCCTAACTCAGAAGCAGCACAATATATATTAACATTTTAAGAAGAATAGCAAGATTTTTCCTAATATAAGGTTTTGGGTAAAAATTGTTATTCACTTAGAACACTTAGTCCTGCTCCTCCGTATGAAATATCTAGGAATAACTACTGCAAAAATATGAACAAGGAAAGCATAGGCTAACTGCATTACTGCAAATTTATTCTGCTTTGCATAAACAATCCTTCTCAGTGAATTTTGAAGAGATGCTTAAGCAAATCTGACAGATTTGGAACATTAGTTATTATAGACTTCGGCAAGTATATTTTGTGTCAAACACAGGCTTTGTCTGTTTAGTTGTTTTACCTTCCTTTGGCATTTCTAATCTATCCCAAAACTTTTAGTAGCATCAAAAAATACGTATTTTGGTAAAAATGCAATTTTCTTCATATTATGAACATGATAATTTTTTCTCTCCATCATATAATGAATATAGAAATTTTTTTTTTTTCTGGCTACAGTTTTCAAAAGTCTATTTATACAAGAAGATAATGGCCTCCTGCTAACAAAATAAAATAATGATAAATAATACTATGGTGGACAGGTTATTCATGGAAAACGGAATGCTAAGTGCTAAGGTGTAATAAATAGCCTTATTTATGACTACAGTAATTCCTTGAGATATTTGATGACTATCCTGACAAACACATTAACAAATTGCCAATATGCATTATTTGTTGCAAAAATAACTGTTTGTCAACACTCATTCTTCAAATTTTATTTACAAGAACAGAAACAAAGGGAAACTTCATGGTTTTCCTTCAGTTTTGTGATTTTGTTCATTAACTTAATTAAAACATATATCCTTTTACAAAAGTCTGGCACCAGCTTTGGTTTACAATCAAGCTATTTTAGGTCCCATACAGCTCTTAAATAGTATAGATAAAGCATATATACACATATTACAGCCACTGCAGTTTTTGGCTTATGTAATTTATCATACATGTGTCATTTTTTGTAGAGTGCTATAAAGTTCAGAAAGATACCTGAAGAGCAACAAAGAAAAAAAAACTGAATTATGATCTGTGGTTAGTAGTCAAATGTGTTACCTTATTCAGACTGTTAGAAATAAAAAAAGAATATCTAATTTGGTGCAGAGTTCCATTACTTCTGTTGTTGTTGTTGTTAGTGAAAAGCAGTAAAGTGGTTGGTCCCGCATCCTGCACTGTAACTCTGTAACCTACCCTAATAGAGAAGAACTATCTTGGCTCTGAGGAAAAAAATCAACCTCTCCCTTCTCTGACCCTATGGAAAAGAAGCCAGGCTGCCATGACAACCTTTGTTCCAAACAGCCTTCCATGGTGCCATCCTGAAGAAACCTAGGGTTCAGTACAGCTGCTGTGCCAGATGCAGACAAAATACAGACCTCTTCACTGTAAGAGAAAAGAATTACAACAAAGTGAATTCCTACTACTTAGTGCTACTTTTATTTAAAACTATTATGATTAAAAGGCTGGTACAAAAGTCTCAATATAACAACTAATTTTGTGTATTTGTGCAATTTTATCCATTAAATCTCACAAACAATGCTCTTCTGGTATTTAAACCAATATATAAGTAAGATATTCAGAAAGATTGAAGAGCTTTGCCCTATGTTATAAATAATACACTGTAACATCACAAAGGCTAACCAGGTTTAAGTATGGTTTTCAATACTATAGTTAATAATGCAAAGAAATCCAGACTACCAACAAAAGCAAAAGAAACATTAAAAAAAACCTTGGGCATAACTGTTTACCAAAGTGAAACAGAAGTTGAGAGCCTCATCATCTTAAAAACATTGCCTTTCAAATGAAGTTACAATACAACACTGACAAGGGTGCTTCTCGAAGGATAAAAAGTAGCAAAACAGTAAAATTTTACTACAAACAACTACAACAATGGTACATAATAGCATATAAAGTAACTGACCATATTCACTGTTTAACAGTTAAAGCTGTCAAAAGTGCAAACTATGACCACAGAACTTTTGGCATTTCTGAAATTGTTAAATAAGAAACAAATCTAATATGCAGTACTTAAAAATACTATTTTGGAAAAAATATGCAGAAAAGCTTTCCCGCATTTTCTGAAATGACACATGTGCCTTTTTTATTGTTGTTTCTCTTTCCAGAATAATTTTTCATACATAACATATGTGGCAGACCAGTACTTGCAGAGACTTACTCTTTAACCATGGAATTAAGCTGAACTGGCAAGTAAGCATGGGAAATCTAGAACTATTCAGCTGACAATCAAATATTATGCCATTAAATTACTTAACAAAAAATGAAACTGACTGCCCATCTATACTATGTACACTCCCTCCTCATAGCTAAGGTACAAAAAAAAAAAAAAAACAAACCTAAATATTCATGCTTTTTACAAGGAGACTGACAGTGGAATAAACCTTTAATTTTTAGTGCAAGTTCATCCCCCAGCAATGGGAACTTGCACATTGCAATTCTGATGTAAAAATACAAACGTTAATACACCAAGAAAGAACCAGACAAGACAGCATTGGGAAAACGACCCAGCTCTCCAGTTTTCTTACTCTGTTAGCACAAGCACTTGACTTCCAAAATTTAAGCTATATGAAAAAAACAATATATTCAATGGGTTTTGTTTTTTCTCTAAAAAACAAACAAACAAACAAAAAAACAAAAAAAAACACACCAAATCTCCAAATCTTTTCTGCTTTTTCTTTAAGACACTGGAGTGACTACTGCAGAGCTGCAGTTTAACAGTTAAACACTACTGAGGTACTGAAAGACAAAAATAATTGCACATGTTCTAGAAAGAAATAACAGAACATTTACACCTAAAGTAGTCTAGATCTATCAGGCAGCATATTCTCCTTTAACTTACAATTAATACATTCCTACTAACTTGTGCCTTAAGTTTGAAGTTTACAATTTAAGTACTGGTCTGCCAGTTGTCCTCATTAATGAATCTACAATACATACACTTTCAAGAACCGTCTTAACTATTTAGGTAGATTAGCTCTAGAAAACTTCATAGATAAATCAATATTACTACCAAAGCAAATACATCAGTTTGATTTTTCTTGTTTTAATAAAACTTGTAACATTCATTAGAAAAAACTTAAAAACCAATAAAACCCCAAACCAAAACACATTAAAAAAAGCACAATACTGAAATCTCAGAAAGTTACTTTAACAAACTCTCTGAAGTAGGTGTACTATACAAAACAAAAAAACTGTGTTGAATCATTTTTAATCCGTTGAAGAGGAAATAAATTTTCTCTGGCATTTTGAAATTCAAATCATCATCATGATTTACCAAATGCTAGTTGATTCACTGTAGCCCACTACAGCATGACAACCCAATGCTTTGGCATGGGATTTTATTTCTTGTCTGATTTCTGCCCACCATGCATCTCGTGTTTCTGGTTCATCTGAAAGACAAAGTATAAATCAGTTCACTATTCTGCACTATGTCACATAAAGCTTCATGCAATTCATCTGAAAAGTTGAATTTTTCATATGTAAGAGTTTTTTTGTATCTGGACACTTTATTTCCTAGCTATCATACTCCAAGCAAACACTTGACAGGGCTTTTTCATGCTTACCAATTTTTTTGTTTATCACCCACATGAATAGCTTCTGACAAATTACTGCAGTCTTGTTGCTATCCATATGACAAATAACACCAAAATACTGTAGATACTGTTCCAATCTCTACCCACTTGAAAGCCATACCGTCAGTTCCAACAGCACAAGAGATGCATGTAACTTACAACAAAGCATCACAGATATGCTATAATATCAAAAAAGCAGTAGTAGTAATGAAACAGTATTTGTAGTGATGAAGTTGTATTTCACTTGGGTACACACTTGGTATTTTTGAAATAACCTCAATAGTTTTTCCTGCTGCAAGCAGTTCTCTGTTAATTATATTATCACTAATCAAGCTCACAGCTCTCTATTCCTTATTTCAGCACTTCTAACTTTGAAAAGCCATAGTTATTTGAAACTACTACATTAACAACATTAAGCACAAGATGTATGTTAATTATGTGGTTTCTGATGCCTTTTTGCTTCAGTATGCTGGCAACTGCACCTTCTGTCTCCCCCCCTCAAAACTCTAATAACCTTTACTGTCTTTGATCTTGTACGTTAAAATGTTATCTGCTTTTCTTGAACACTACACTAAAAACGCAAAAAAAAAAAAAAAAAAAGAGTGCTACTGGAATAAGTTTATGCAATTCATTTATTTTAACTGTTCAGCAATTAGATTCGCAGAACTAAAGCTCATCTCACAAGCTTTTTACATACAAAGTCAACGAGTATTGTCATTTACAGTTAAGTTTGCCAACTGTTTCTCCTTTGAAAATGGCTTACCTGTACCAATGAACTTAGTTGAAAACTATATTAATTTTTTATAGATAAAATGGGAAAAACAGTAAGAAACAAAAAGCACTCAGATGCTGTGAACGGTTCTGAATAGATAGATTCTTATATAATTTTCCTGAAATCAATTAAACTTTGCACAGATACCAACTCCGAACCATTGAGATCTCCCTGCTGAATCATGATTTAAAATATCAATGTCAAAACCTGAGAGTCATTGGGAACCGATTTTGTACTATCAGGAATATTATAAATACAGTGTATGATAACCCTCTATCATACACTAGGTTCTCTGACAACATGACGAACAAAAATGAAACATGCAGATATACACATTTTGAAATTTACTGAAAGAAAAATACTGTACGGCAAGATGCATTCTTTCATGAATTTACCTCAACTTTTCATTTAGAACTGGCATTCCACTTTCTAAAATAATGATCACTTTCTAATTAAACAAAGAGCACAGAGGTATAAATATTCAGCTATAGCTAACTTCAGATGTTAATACTTGTATACCTCATAGCACCGTACTATCAGCGACTTTGTATGTCCAAACTGAAGTTTATTCCACCTTTGCTTTAAGAAATGAACACTGAACACAAGAAAACCCTACAGTGACAGTTTTTAGGAGGGTTCTCCACAACCAAGACAAAAATATACACATTAACACACAAAACAAACTAGGATTTTCATGAACTGTATCAAACACATTCCATTACATC
Organism: Pezoporus occidentalis; assembly: GCF_034315485.1. NCBI lineage: Eukaryota > Metazoa > Chordata > Aves > Psittaciformes > Psittacidae > Pezoporus > Pezoporus occidentalis. The sequence goes on along the minus strand of NW_026913748.1, from coordinate 12,886,767 downwards.
CAAATTCATCCTCAGCAGGTTTCAATGCATTACTAATAGAATCTTGAGGTACTGCACTTTGTGGTCTCTCAATGTGAAAACACTGCTTAAACACTCACTGCCTAGGAAAATCAAATGCTTGATATAATACACAGTAATCCCGACTCAGGTGGCTGATAGCAAGGTCTCACACTTTTCAGCTTTCAAATGATGATAATCATGCAGAAATAACCCATCACACCATAGGATTGGGTTTCCCAAGCTCTCTTGTGAGAATACTTGTGGTATACAAAGGGAAGTAGGAGGCAAGATGCCTCTCTTTTGCATGCACATCTCTTCCTGAACAGAGGCTGTGACTGCTGCCACCAGTTAACGGCAGCTGTGGTAGGTGAATGGAACAACTTTGGAAATCTATTTTAAGGCAAAAGCTACCAGATCTGACAAACTAGAGAACTGGATCGGAGATGTGAGACCACAAACACATTTTGCAAATGTTATCACTAACACTTTATGGTAGAATGGATATTGGTCTTGGGAGCAATTCCTCTTTCCTCATCCAATCACGGACAAGAAGATTGCTTATCAGTGTTTACAACAGAAATGTGTCACTAAAAGGAAAAGTGGTTCACTATGCAGAACAATTCTTGCTCAAGTAGACTTGATCACAGGCAGCTGGCTATAAACCTTGACTAACAGCCACATGACTTTTTGTACTTCACAGAAGAACACCTGCAAAGAAGAAGTAACCTTTTTCTGGACATAAAAACAAAAAGCCAATTTTACTAAATCATCACTTTTCTCTTCACACTTTTAGGTACCATTTGGCAAAAACTGTTCCTACTTGTCACCAATGACCTTTCTAGGATAAAAAGTGCAAGAAAATGTAAAGTCATGATGGAGTTGGAAGTGAGAAACAGGTGAAGTGACTGGGAATGAACAGGGAAAGTGCTGTGGAATAAAGAATAAGATTACAAACAAGAATATGACACCAAAGAGGTATGTAGCCACAGTAAAAACTAAAACAGAAAGAAATGTTGAAAGGGAACAGATAAGCTTAAGGGGAACAGAAAAGGTAGAAATAATGACGGGTCCCAAACCCTATGCAAACATTCAACTTTCCTCCACATAAATTTATAGTTTAATTTAAAGTTTAAAAACAAGTTTCTAGGACAGTTAACACACCTAAATCATCTAAAAGAACGCCATATCATAACAGAAAGCACATATCAACACTGTCTTGCTAAAACAGCATTTGACCCTTTACTCTGCTCAACATCAGAATTAACTATTAACTCGAGTAATATAATGGATAATTTTTTTATTCTTATTAGAGATAAGAATAATTTTCCAGCCATTGTCTTCAGTGTTATTTAAAAAAAAAAACAACTAACAATTCTAATTGTACAACTTAAATAAATTCTATAAGAGTCATGCATAAACAAGTGTTTGTGAAGAAGCCTGGGCCCTCTGCTTAAAACATTTAATCAAGTGGTTTTTTTCTTCCAGAAATAAGCCAAAAATACAGATCAGTATGCTTATACAGAAACACTGTACATTCAGTTTACATGAACTTACCTTTGCATATTAAAACGCAAAATGATTGTCTACAATTAAAATCAAACACCATGACATTGCAATAATAAATTGATACAAAACACTGAATGCAGTGCAATGTGTAGCATTCATATTCTTCTGACAATTATTTTCACAAGCAGCCTTTTTTGACACATGAGCCACACAATTTCACACGGGGATGCCACTGTAGCATTTACAAGTTTAGTAAAGCTAAGGATTTACATAAACAATTAGAGGAGTTAGGGAAGCAGGATGGCATGTGTCCAGTACACTCTGTAAGAGTGTCTGTTTGGTTTTTGCTAAGGCAAAAGCTTAAGAACTAAGGGTTTGCAAAGCAGATTCAGCAGACAGTAGCCAGAAACAGTGGGTATTTTGGCGCATGCTTGGATCAGGTGACAGTACAGACTGAAAACTATGGCAGCTCACTGAAATGGTTACAGAAAGTAATGGCCCTGGATTCTAGGTGGAAGCAAAAAGGCAAGCATACATAGCACTCAATCACAAGCTTTTCTAGCAAATCTACCGAGTAGTTTATAGCAAGGTTTATCTAGAACTTTCAGCAAAAAAGTCTGCAAAAGTTACACTGCTCTTATGAGCCCTTTAATGGAAACCAAAGGCTGAGTATTAAACCTACATTGATAGTTTTTTCTAAATTGGCATGATACTTATAACAAAGTAGAACCAAAGCACACTTTCTACAGTTGAAGAATTGAGAAAATGTCAACAGTACAGTATACTATCAAAATAATGCCAAATCAAACCTCCTCCAACTGAAACTTTCCAAATTTAGTAAACAGCTTTACAAGATACAAACAGCACTGTATTTATTTTGTGCCCTAAATGTCCTTTGAGTCAATTCTATCCACTGCCAATTCATCTATTGTTTTCCTTTAAAATATGAGGTGGACCTCTATGAAGCTGTAGTGTTGACAACACCCTGTCCAAATCTTTCACCTGGAAATAACCCTATACACTATCTCTACTTTCTGATACATAAGAAGAGACACCTTTACAAGGTTATTTGCTAGAGGTTCACTTCTACAGGGCCTTTCTAGATTTAGCCACAATCTGCATTATGCTAGGTCCATACCGATTTCTTAATACTGCAGAAAAATTAAGAATGGTCTCTTGACTCCAGAAATCATACTTAAGAGTTACTGTGTTGAAGCTGAATCCCTAGATATCCTGAGACAATTACTCTGAAGTAGGAAATGTATGATTAATTTCAACCTATTTTAATATTGTATAAATTAGTAAATATTTTTATTTACAATGTAACATTGAAATGAGGTGGAAAATCATACTATAAAGATTTTCAAAATCTACAATGACTCATTGTTCTGTTGTCTCAGCAATGGCAATGGAGACACCAATAACAGTCTTTCAAGTTCAATCTCTGAGTCTTTCACTAGGCAAAGCCATTATCCACATCTTCCTTATCCCCTTATTCTTGCATTATCTTCTTTAAAACCTATTAATCTGCTTACACAGAAAGAAGTGTGGAGATTTTCTCATAGGTTTGTTTAGTGGTTTTGTGTTGGTTTTGGTGGGTTAGGGGGATGTTGGGTTTTTTGCTTTGCTTGCTTATCTTTCTAAAATATGATTAAATAACTGTATAAAAAGTCATATCCCCTTGTCTGTGAAGTTTAAACACAAAATTTGGGTAGCGAGTAACTAAACCTACAACAGACTAACCTAAACTTTGGAGTGATTTTCAAAGCCACCCCATCCTTTTTTAAAAAATTACTCTATATTCATCTTTAAGACCAAAAGATGTGAAAATGAAAACATTGCTTACAATACGGAACTGAAGGAAGTAGATTACTGGGATTTATCAAATGAAAACTAAGATACACTAAAACATCAGGAAACAGTGCAACCACACCACCAAAGAGAACAGGTATATTTACTTACTCCTACAAAGCTTAAACTACGGACAAAACATCCAGCCTAGAGAACAATATTTAATCGGTGCTTTTCTGCCAGATGAGGTCAGACAGCACATATCCCACTTCTCAAAACTAAAATGCTGAATGAGCAAAAAAGCAGGTTTAAGTTTGGATGTTGACAAAACCCTTAAATTACTGAAGAAATGAATTTACGAACGTTTAGGATTAAAACTGCATCCAGCTTTCGCGCATTTACATGGCAGGATATTTTAACTGGCTGATCTTATAAGCTTTATGACCAACATCATTAAACACAAATATTTTATACAGTCTACCATTACACGGTATCTCTGACATGAACTAATTTAACTTTGTAAATATAAACAGAATGCCCAGATTAAAAACAGAAAGTAACTTCTTGGACTGTCACACTGAAAAAAGCAAACCTCCACTGTTCTACACTTTGTCTATCAGACACCTTGCAAGTTGTATATGTAATCAATCTTAGAAATAAACATACAAGAATCACTTGGACAGACTACAGCGTAATTTAATCTTTTCTAAATATTAAAGGTAATCTTTGAGGCAATAGTTTTCCATGAATTGGTTCAACAAAATCTACTACCAATACCAAAAAGCATTATCTACAACCACCATAACAGTAATACATCCTATAATTTATGCTTTTAATCATAGATGAAGGTCTGACAGGAACTGCACAAGCTGCAAAAAAAGTATCATCTCTACACAAACAAACAAAAATCCTGCAATAATACCAAAACCGCAGTAACAGTTTAATTTATAGCTAAAGGAAACCACCTTGTGATACAAATAAAGTAACTAAAAAAAAAAAAACAACCAAAACCAAACCAGAATTTTAAGACAAAAGATACTTATAATGTACATATTAAAAATTAAACAACATTAAATTATTAAGTTAACACCATATAAAGATTTAAACCTCACCATACTTCCTTAGAATTATAAAAGTTCAAAAGAACTGTCCAGGCATCATAAAATGTTAAATATCAGAAATTAATGCATCACTGCCAGACTTAAATATGTAACTTTGTCACTCCAGCTTTTAATTATTTCCATCAGTCATTCATCCTATAATGGTGAAGTCCTCACAGCTTGTTCCTCTAATCATGAGTGGACACTACAATAGATCTAGGAATCTGTTTTAATTGACCCTATTAAAGTAACAAGGGCACGGTCTATCACTTTGAAGAGCTGCTAGGTAAAACCGAAGCTTACTATATCTTGTATCTCTCCACTGCTTTGTCATCTTGGCACAAAAAAAAACAAGATATTTTAAAACATACCCAGTCTTTAAGGGGTTACTGCCGTTCAGATGACGGCAATAAAGGGGCTACCACACAAAGCTGGAGATGCTAAACTGTAACAAGACAAGTCTGCTTAAACCACATTTTATCTATTTTATAACTGGTATCACAAAATTAACTAAAAGTATCATTCACAGCTTTATACAAGCCAAACTATCTGGAACCTGAAAACAAGCAACAATACTACTAGTTTATCTAATAGAGTCCTTGAAAGAAACACAGAATTTTAAACAAAAGTCATCTCTCAACAAACATGGACAGAAATCCACAGACAAGATTGTTGCTTTCCTGCCGACTGCTATGCAGTCTATCTATCCCACTGCACAACTGCAGAAACAGGACATTATTATTTTGCACAAAATTATACCGCCTCTGTATTTCCTATTCACTGTTTACACTCCTCAGGCTTTTATTTGCTACATTCACAGAACCTCTGCATTCATTATTTCTATACACTCACAACCATTTGTTTCAAGACAAACCAGTCAAAGAAGCCTCTCTAAACTGGATCCAAGGAGCCTTTCCTACAGTGCCTTTGGAGTTCAGGACCTCAATGAGACCACATTAAGAGAGACCAAAACCTTGAAACTTACAAAACCCACTGAAAATATTAGTGCAAAAGGTCAAAACCAAATTGCAGTAACAGAACCCAAAGTACAAACTGAACCAGAGAGAAGAATAAAACCACGATATTTCCTTAAAGAAACATGGCATATCAAGGATCTTCAGTCTCAGCATTTCGAAGGAAAATCTCTTGTGCCTAGTTCAACTCAGATAATGATCTTATCCATTAACATTTAACCAGACTATTTCTATAATACTGTTATGGTCAGTTAGAATTTGTGTTATCTGCCATTTTCCTACAATACTGTCTATAGACATTTTACAGGGACATGTTTATCTGTAATTTAGTTGGGAAGGCATCCTTTCAACTAGAATCATTCTAGTTTTCTTCTAACAATAATATATTTTGAGCCAGACAAGGAGTTCTACACAAGTGTATCTTTGCAACAACAGAATGACATAAGGCTGAAAAAATTCATTTTAATCCACGAAGGAAATTATATCAAGATATCAGTTTCAGCCAAACCCTGTGTTTTTAAGTTAGGAAGAGTTATGAGCAAGAAATACAATTTTCTGCAAGATCAAGGTTTTCTCTCTTTTGTACCATCAATTCAAATCCGAACTGCAGTGGTGCAGTAAGCAACAGCTTTATTGGAGCATTTGTGCAGTGAGAAGTCTATGACGGCTTTCACACTGTTGGTTAAATTTCAGGGAGACTTTTAAATCAATATGAACACATTAAATAGCATTACTATTAGGCAAAGAATTCTAAACCAAAGATTTTAAATGCCAAGTTTATTGAGTTACAAACCTCTAACAGAACACAGGAATACTATTCTATACTGAGAGTGACCATGACTTATTCAGTTACACAAGTATCTACTCAGAACTTTCCAAAAGAAAAATACTGCACAGTCACAAAGCAAATTATTTAATGAACATAGGGGTGCAACTGCTTCAAAAAAAGGATATTCAAACACCACTCACATTAACAATAAAAAACATGCAGGAATATATACTCTTCTGGGAATTGCAAAAAATAGACTAAAATATTACTGAAAAACATCGCACCCCTTGCTCCGTTCAGAAAAGCTTCTGACAACTGCCTTAACCTCACACTATCATATCAAAACACACTGATGTACATGAAGTCAACCTGGAAATTCTCCAAGAAAAAAGCAAGAGGTCAAGCTTAACATGTTGGTTTTCTACTAGTTCCGAACTATAGCCACATCAGACAAAACCAGAAACATTCTGACCTTTCCTACTGCGTTTACAAGTATGCCACATTTACACCCCAGGCAGCAGCATGAAATGTAATTCAGGCTTTCACTGTATGTTTGTGTTTCTGTGAAAGAAAAGCATTCAGTTGCAGAACCAAAACATGTTCAAGCTCTCCTCTTACATTTCCTCATATACAAAAACAAGAGTTCTGGAGAATTTCACACTCCCACAGCAACTCCTGTGCTCCTTGGGTATCACACAAGATCCTTAGGATTTTTCTTAATCTTTTTCTCCTTCCTATTTCTAACTACTGGAGCTCAAGAATCACTCCTGAAGCAGCTCCCTCAATAAGGAATTTAAAAGTGCAATTATGTGATAACACTGCATGTGTTGGTGCTATGAAACAGATATATGCAAAAGCAGTCTACTCAGCGAGTTCCTTGCACTTCTTAAGGAACCTTGAACATCAGAGGGAAATTTTAACAAAGACCCTGTCTCCTGGATCGGGGACTCCTTTCATGTTTCCATATTTATAGTACATCTTCAACATCTTTTTTCAGAGACAGCATCAGTGTATTTCCTCCACTTTACTATATACCCTCTTTTCTACTTTCATTTTTCAGAATCATCTCAATCATCACCTTTTTTGTAATTTTAAAAGCACTTGAACAATTTTGTCATTGAACTATAATTCACAGACGTTTTAGTAGCTTGTTTTCCATTCATGAAACAGTCTTTAATTCCACGTTTGATTTTCAAGTATTTTTAAATCTTTTACTTTTCACCATGAGCAGATGGTCCTGGTACATCTTACAAACTTAATTAAATAAACCTCCTTGCCATTGGCAAAAAAAGAAATATCCTTCTATGCTACTATGCAGGTTACTAGGAAGGCTTAAACAAAGCCTGAACATTTTCAAAAAGGAAAATAATTTTAGCTTACTTATGGCTGTGATTACGTTCTTGTGAGTGTAAGCATAATGTAAAGATGTAGTATTATTTTCCTTAAGCTGTATATATCCTTGTTCTCCTTAAGGCCAAGTATCAGCCAGCAATGACAGAGCTGGCAATAAGCTCTGGAAGGTAGAGATTAATAGAAATTTTCTCCTTTGGTTTCTCAGTGATGACAGATCTGCACAGCATATTCATTATTCCAATCTAAGACAGAGTAACTTGTATGTAATCTGCAACTCTACTATACATCACACACCATATGTGACAACTGATCTGCTGTCTTCCTCCTTTCTTCTTCATTCAGCCAACATACCTAGCTCTGAAAAGAAACATACTTCCATAAGCATAACCTGCTCAGTCCCTAACCAGTAGGATTAATCAAGACTGTTACTACAGAGCTGCTGATACCCATCAAGGTTGCAGAAATACAGACCTCATCAGCAAGATGTTAACTCCAAAATTACTGTTGGGTTTAAACCTCCCTACTACAACATTTTTGGGAAACAAACACCTCTGGGTATAATATATTTGCCTTATTTTTTCTGTCATTTCTAAAGAATTTAGGGTACTGTTTTAGGTATTCTATTGAAAAATGAACTCCTGACTTCCCCTTACCTTCCTAGGCTTACATTTCTGAATCACTTTCTAGCCTAACTCAATATATGTTTAGTGACTGCACATATCTCACTCCATTATTCTAATAAAACTCTTCCACAGTAACATCCTACTAAACACTATATCAAAGAGGCAACAATTAATTTGAACTTTTCATGGCAGCATATGAGACAAAAATATTTTCGGTGCATTTTTAACACCTTGATTCAGACTATGCTGTACCAGTAACAGATCTGAGAATTTCATAATACTAGTTTCATACAGAAAGTAAAATTAATTTTAAAATATTATCACTTTAGTACAAGCAAATAAAACTAGCAAAACCAGAAATCTTCATAATTATAATGTTACAGGATGGTTATTGCAGCAAGAAACAAGGATACCTGGAAATTCAAACTGAAGTTTAGAGCAGGACACAGAGCTGCACTGCAACAGGGAAGTACCAAGAAGGAAAGTTTGTTTCAAGTGGAAACAAACTCCCACAGGTCAGCTTTATACCTTTCTACGCTACCAGCTTTAAAAACATTGACTATTGGCAAGGGCTGCTAGTTTGGGTATTATAGAGAAGTTATGCCTGCCTTTCTTCCAAAGCATGTTATGTTTCCGGAGGAAAAGGGGGGTGGGGGTAAAAGTCTTTATTTCACCCCCTAACAGGCCAGTACTGTATGTAGCTTTTCAGTAGACTGCCTCATCAACTCATCCATTATTCTCTGCACCACTGTATAAGGAAGTTATACACTTTGATCCCTAAAACTGCATAAAAAATAGAATATTGGGGCTTTTTTTTCAAGTTAGGTGTTAAAGTGATTAAAAAGTTCAAATAATTATGCTTTAATACCTGAAAGCTGATTGCATTTTACAATACAAGATTTATGAACCAACCAATCCTGGATGATATACTATACTTTCTCTTTAAATTTATAGTCTTCGTCATCTATTTTCCATTCTCTCAGACAATTTTTATATCTGTTATTTAGAACAAATACATCCATCAATTTCCTGAAATTAACAGTACAACTGCTGTTGAAGAAAGTGTAAGCTCATGCAAAACAAAACAAAACTCACCAATAACCCCCTACCCTCAAAGTAACCAGAAAAAAAAAAAAAAAAAAAAATTCACACCTGGTATTATCCCAGTTTTATAAAGAACTCTTTCCCTAAATTATTTGCTTCATGGACACTGAGCTGAAAGCGACTACAAAATAACCAGTGAACATTCAGCTTTCCAGATTGATATTATTCTTAGCAGTACTACTTTATACTAAAACAATGTTTTGCAATTTTTAAGAAAGCCTTTAACAACATTAAAACAAGACATTTAGGCATCTGATGATTAAACATTTAAATTTGAAGCATTAACCTAAATACCCTACAGCATTTCTAAGAACTTCACTGAGCTGCCATAATTTCTGTCAGCGTATGTAGTACTGAATGACTAGTAAAATACCTGAATTGAAACTATTCCAGTCTAGCAGTTTGTATGATCTTGTGTTACCCATAATTCCGACAAAGGCTGAGTTCAAAACAGCAAATTAGTAGATCAGTTATAGGAGCAGAATAGTGAAAAAAAACTACCAACAAGAACACAATTGACAACACCACTCCACAGGAACTGGAAAGACACAGACAGCAGAGTTAATAAGAGGCTGAAATAGAAAGGGAAAAAAGGAGCATGCTATAGCAATCTAGCAGTAGGCGTGATCAAAGTGTACAGTATATAGCAGTTATTGTCTTATCAATACTTCTCGATCCACCTTCAAAAGTTCTTTCCTTTGCTACATTTTCCTGTTTGCCAGTTCGTTTCCTTTACCATTTTACAGAATTATTTGACTTAATATTTCATCACAGCATCAGAATTCCTTTTTTCTACTTCTTCACCTTCCCTCCCACAGCCATGTGCCTTCATTTCCCCTTTTGTTTTCATTGTTTTGCAATATACTGAGTTCAAAGTATCATGCATCTTACATTCACTTGTCAGGAGCAATCTACAAGTCCCGCAAAAACACTGCAAGGAGCCACTTAGTTGTGCAAATATGCATCTCTACCTTCTCTTATTTCTTATCCTGCCTTCAGTCAGTTGGTAAAAATAAAGAAGTGCATAATGCAAGAAATTAGTTTTTAAAATGTCTGAGCAAAACTGATTTGACATAAATAAGTTTACCACACAGTAAATTTTGCACATAAATAACCCGTATCAGAAATCTGTCGAAAATACAGAAGCCTAAGGCAATTTTGTGGCAAAGACAGGGAAGACTCGCATATAATTTATACTTTGACATTCCTTTTAATCTTCTCTCCAGACTGTGGAAATAGATCTTAAAAATCAGGGGGAAGGAGGAGGGGAAGAACAATACCGTGTACTCATATGCTTTAAAAAAAAACCCTTAAAGTAGGTTTTTTAATTCACATTAAATCTCAGACTTTATTTCATGTTGCCAGTTTACTGGATCTTTAAATCAACAAAAATCTACCTGCTTGCAAGATTACTTGCCTTGGGCCACAGGAAGAAGAAATAAAATGAAAAATAATTAAAAAAAATATATTTGTTTGTTTGTTTCGATTGCTTTTAAAGATGCATTTGCACAAACTTTATTACTCCTGACTAGTGCATGCAAAACCACTACAGGTGCTATTTTTTACTCTGCATTTTTGAGTGCAGCGTTAATTCCAACCTTTTACAGAGTATTCCTTGGCTTGTCTCAGCAAACATAACAACAAGGTCTTCAAAGTCAAGTCACTTAATTCTGCTGTCAGAACTAGGACATGCAAAATATACATGCTCCAGTACTGGAGTTCCAAGTAAATATTAAATAAAAATCTCAAAATACTATTCAGTATATGCTTCTAAGAACAGAAACAAAGCTGTAAAGGTTTTATAAAAAGAGATTAAAAACACATTCAGCTTAATTTTAGTCATTAATCCTTAAGAATTTCAAGGACCTGAAAATCAGCAAACATTCATAGTTAAGATTTAGTATTTCATCTTACTTGTGTTTGAATGGAAACCTGCTGTTTAATATTAAAACTTGATGCAAAAAAAATATTAAACCTTCAGTAATTCAAAGACTGTTTTTAGTGCAAAGTTACTGGATTCAAAGTTCGTCATTATTTCATTAACTCGAAATATCTCACTGAAAACATACCCTCTGAGTGACTATTATTTTTCAAGCTTAAACTGTCTGAAAAATATTGCTTTTCAATATACATTGTTCAAATACATTTTAGATATAGATAAAGTACATGATCATTACGACTGGAACTTGGGCAAGGAAGTTATTCTTGTGTTAACATACCAGGATTGTGAATGCGATCCAGGAGCTTCACAGACCGTGCACTGACAACACCACCAACGTGGACAAGAAAGCCTGGTGGAAAGGTCGTCAAGGTAAAAAATGGAAATTCCTGTTATGATTAAAAACAAACATCAAATGACTGCTTACCAACCACTGCAGATTGCCAACAAACATGCAGTGAATTGATAACTTCCCTGAAATACAAGCAAAGCAGTTACATTATGCCAAATGTCCTTCAGGCTTACTAAGCGCTATGTAACCATATGTCTTCACGTACCCACAGTATAATAAAAGCAGAGATATTATACACTGTAAAAATACTTTTCCCCCATAGAGTTGTATCTAGCACAATATTAACAAATAATCAAAACTTTACACATTTTGTTAGCAAAGCCTCTATTGGTCCACTTTTAGGATGGCAGCTAAACAACATAATTCTACTTTCATTAACTAATACAAAACAAAGAAACATTGTTCTCAATTTTTTAGGTCTCATTGTTACAACTGACTGCAGCTTGATTCTGAAGCACAGAATAGAACAAACTGTTGTCTTGCAAGAATGATGTCTTATTACAGGAAAACATACCTGCTCTGCTGCTGTCCAAACTTTAAATTTAACAAGTAAATATCTAACTTCTGGAATAAAGCATAAGTCTTCAAAATACAATTAAGTTCTTAAACTAAGGAAATATACTTTCAATTCATTTGCATAAATTAGTTTTTACTAATTCATAATTAAAATGAAAAACTAAGAAGTTTCAGCAACTACTCAAAAATGTAGTTCGTACAAGAGGCAAAGTAATTTTTCATGACACACATGATGAAATAAAACAGACATATTCGAAAGAGTTGAGCCTGAAACTCAAAGATTTAATTTTCTACAGGGACCTTCTATGGAAGGTCTAATAAACACACTCATGGGGGAAAGGTAATAGATCTATGTTCAGCAATTCTAAATGCACAGAGGCAAAAAAAGAAAAATCAAAGTCATGCAATCATTGTTTGTATAGTCTTTGCAATTGGTCAAAAGGAAAAAATAAGCACCATAATTTCATATGGGAGAAAGTATAGTATAGATTTCTTTCTCACATACTTGAAGCACTTGCAACAGTACAGTTCAGTTGAGCTTCTACCTAAACAGTATACATGCTGCAGATTAAATGAGAATCACTGTTCTTCCAGCAATACATGGCATGAAAAGTCCTCTTAAACTAAAGTCCAGTGTAGATTTCAAAAAATCAATACTTCAGAATTCTTACTATTAGAACTCATGTAACTTTTAAGAGGTCCTACAGATCTCAAGTTTGAAAATGCAGCACAGCTGCACTTTGTTAGAACCCTCTTTCACTGCGGCTCTGTAATACAATCTGTTCAGTGATTCACAAGTATACTGATAACACTTGTGCCTGTGTAATTCCATGACACTCATTCTGCCTAACTTATGTTTAAATATATAACATACATGTTTGCTGTCCCTTGAATATAGTTATTCTACACTGATATTAAAAATAAAAACCTTTCCCAGAACTACAGAAATCAATAAAAATTCTACTGCATATGCCACCTACATAAATTCCATTAAGCCTGTATTTTATAGATACATGTACACTCACACTTACATTGTGCTAAAGCAGTACATAGTGAACAAAGTCAACAACCGTGCTCTAAAGCACAAGCAAATCTGATGCTTTTTAATCTATATAGAGATTCAAAAGTTACTTTCATTTTGTTCATTTTCATAAGGCTGTGTAGTGCAAGTAATTTTAATATGTTCAGACTTCCACTCTGCCTGATTTCCTACGCTACAAACTGGAATAAAATTTTAAGGTAATAACACGGTTTTATTTCAATCAACATATTGATAATTGTAAATCTGTTATGATACATGCTAAAATCAGACCTCTGACCTATCAGTCAATTCCAGCCACAGACAACTCTGGGTAACTGACTCACTGAACCATTCTGACACGCTCTGATTCCATTAACAATGTCTCATTCATTCTGATGCAGATCATCATAATATGGTTTTTTCCTTTTTTCTTTTTTAAGCTCATTTGGAGGCTTTGGGGGTTTTATTATTATTCTATTACTCAAACACAAGTTCCAGCCTCAATTGCATGTGGTAATCTGTAATACTTCAAAATCATAAAGCTATACTTACATGGAAAACAAAGATTCCTAGAAGCCAAATGCAGTGTTTAAGCATTACAAATCTCCCGTATTACTGCAATTTGCAAAAGACTATCTTTACATCATGGTGATGCAAGAACAGAGTATTTCTGTGTGCCAGAAGACACAATGATCCTAAAGTTTCCAAGCTACTATGGTTGGTCATTTTAATACCAATTCACTATGCCATGTCAATCACTGACTGCACTGACCCTTAAAGAATTGTCACTGGTTTAATCCTTGCAACTACGTAGATTTTACAAGCAGCATTTGGAGAAAGTCTGATAAGGTTACGATAAAATCCTCATAAATATTTGTTTAGTACAGTGTTTAAAAAAATTTGTGCATACGCATACATGTATTGCTAGTATTATTTTTTTAACTTCATTACATACAAAGTCACACAAAATAATGAAAAAGCACATGGAACAAGGCTACACACACACATAACATTTGGTGTTAGTGGCAGCGGAAGCAATTCTCATGTTCCCTTCCAGCCATTCACTCATTCCCATCGTTGTACCACTCCCTCAGGTAATGCTCAAAATGCTTAGGTATGTTCATAAAGCTTTCTAGGCTGAACCAGAATAAGGAACTGGTCCATTGTTAATTTCCTGGTTGAATTATTTTTATTCTAAGCACATTTACTGTGCCATCTCACAAGGTGGTCAAACAATCTTACAATTTTTCTTCAACTGAACTGAGGGGATGGGCTGGAAAGAACATTGCTTAAGTCAGCATTTCAGCCAAAAGAGCAACACAGAGAACTGCACTCAACACAAGAGTTATCTGACAATGCTCTTCAGGTGAAGATCAACAGATCTCCATTTTGAAAAAGCAGCAGTAAAGATCTCTCAAGCACTTGCAGAATGCAGATGTGGAGGAATAAAAATTGTCCAAGTTGAGATCAACAGACACATAAAACACCACCAAGAGCAGCATTTGCCCATTTCTACCAAAACACAGGATAATTTTTGTATGAGTAAAGTAAGCTCATTTCCCACTGATGGAAATATAGCATATACATTTATAGATAAAAATATACACAAAGATAGCTGCGCTATCATTACACTTGCTATCAACAGGCATCCTGAGTATTGCTAAAAATATAGTAATGTACAACATAAGATGTTTGTGAGTTTTCCACAGCTAATGTATTTTTCCAGAAGAAATCAAGTAATATTACCCTTCCAACAAAATCTGTTCTGGTCTGCAATTAGGGTTATTTAAGTAACACATTAAAACCACATCTGATTAAACAATACCACATACCCAAATAAACTCAACTGAGACTCAAAAGAACTTAATGCATGTCAAAATACATATTTAATTTATGCCTTTTTTTCCCCCAAATGAGTGCTACCCAAACCCAGGCAAGTAATTACACTGCACTTACTATTTATGCGCATGGTACTAAATGAGACAAAATAACTTGGGTTATTCATTCTAGTTAAGTAATTCAACCTTAAGGTAACCATATGAGTTAATCGTAGCAAAAAAAAAAAAAACCACCCAGTAAGTTTTCAGAAAGCCAGTATGAACACGTTTAATCCATTAACAGTCCATATGCTTTGCTACATCATCATCAATAACTGACTCAGTAGGTTTCCTTCCCATTTTACAGCATTTTTTTCCTACTAGACAATATACAGCCCTTATCAAAACAACGTGCAAACAATTCAAGCTGTAAAAGTACAGTAAGTGCTCTTTATTTATAAATTGTTTTTAAAAAGCTTCCTAAGGAAATAACAGATCAGCCATGAAATGCCTGAAATGGTAGCAAAAATCAAAGGTAAACAGAGAAAAGCCTCTTTTTTAAAGCAGTTTTTTCAAACTAAAACATTTAAAAGCAGAAAGCCATGGATTTGTATTTAAACTGAAAATTTAACCAAAATGTATCAGCATGCAAAACAGTAACTAAGGAAAAATATGCCGATCTGATAAATGTTCCCCAAAACAACAGAATATGAAAGAATCTTGCATAAACAAGTTTACAGAGAAATCTGCAAAACTTGGGGGGGTGGGGGGGGAGGGTCAAATAATTGTTTAGAAATCCTCAAGACAAGAAAAAAGGGCTACAAAGAGTCACGCAATGTTTTGGAACATACCCGCCTTCTACAGAACCTATGAGGCGATCCTCCCTTAGCAACGGGTAACACAAAAAATGAGAAGAGAATCATCCACTTAAAATAGTAGCTATTCACTTACATTTCACAGATGCAGCTGACCTTGTTTTCAACAAACATACATGTTTCTACGCAAGTAGTTCAGGTAGTCAGAAATTATAAACTAGAATTTATTTCTGAATAGCAAAACAGTCACATTTCTTCCTTCAAGAATATAACACCACTAACAACATTTTGACAAAAGCAGCATATAAAGTTGCAAGGACTCATTCCAAATTTAAATAAAAAATGAAAACCACTTTTTTTATTACATAGTCTATTCAGCACAATAACAGATGGCATTTTTAGTCTAATAGAGGTTCTTCAAAAAGCTGTAAATCTATAAAGCCCTTTTATTGCTTGGAAAGTGATTCAGGTTTGTTTACTATTTTTAAAGGCTACACACACCATTTCATGTAATAGAACTGAGGCTATATTATGCATCAACTCCACCTTTCAAACTAAAAATTTTTGCAATTATAGATGTGATATTCACATTGTTTAAATCTATTGCAAGATTTGGCTTCTGTAAAAACTAAAACTAAATACATAACAGTGAAATATTAAACTTGCACATGCATTAGTAACTTACAGAGACTAAATAGTAATTTTTGCAATAACTGCTTCTTCCAGCACCAGTACTGTGGACATTTCAGTTACTTGCTCCACTTTTATTAATGCTTTAGCAATATGTTAAAATTTAAATAATTTGTGTATAAAAGGGCTATTAAATGTTCAACATTAGCAATAAATTCTCAGACTTAAAAATTACACATAATTTTAAACAGAAACAGGAAACATTTAACTTACTACAACCTAAATTTTCACTTTAGTAGATCAGAAACAGAAGTAGAAAATGCCTTACCCTTTGTTCCAGAGCTGACTGAGTCTGTTGCCTTAAAAGAGTTTTAAATGGCCCCCCTTCTTTTCCAGCACTCCCACTGCCCATTCCTGAAGAGTATTAGTACAAATGACATTCAAAGAAATATATATTATTATTTGTAATAAAACTTTTAATTAAAAATATATAAAATAGTCACTGAGAACAGTCAAATTATCCCCATAATTTTAATTATCATGAAAAATAAATGCTGAGCATCATAGTTTAATTTGGGGTTGGGGGTGTTCTGGGGGTTAGTTTTCACATGACTAGCAGCAATTTTTTAGCATTTGGACAAACCCCCGCTGATCCAAGATCTTTTTCTGCTGTCAACCTGAATTAAAAAAAAAAAAAAACAAAACCAAACAAAACTTAAAAATATAAAAACTTATCTGGGCTTGCAATTCTTTCCTGTATCACACAAATGTTTTTTTTTTTCTTGAGATTTTTGCATATGATTTCAATACAGATGTGCCTTCTCTGCTTTTCACAAGAAGTTTTTACATAATTAGATTTTGAACCCTTATCAAAAAGGGCTGCAAAAATCACCATTAATTCCACACTGTTGAATAATGCCTCTCTGCCAGATTAATCTGTCGTCAAGTATCTCTCTACTATCATACAGTAAAAGAAAAAACAAACAAAAAAAAAACAGTAATCAAAATCTGGCTGAGAGTTTCAGAGAAACCAAAACAACTTTCCTAATCACTGGAAGGAGACTGTACTCATATATACAGCAGTTGCTGTATAACACATGACTGGGATCAAAAACAAAATTGCAAAGGCAGTGTACATCCTTCGACTTCAAATATAAACCCTGGAAAAATTACCAATTATTTTTATTTTCTTTAAAATCTATGTATTGAAATAGTCACTCATTTGATCCATTCAAATGAGTTAAGGACTACTGCTCAGCATTTAAAACTGCCACACTTTGATTACTGCATTTGCACACACATAACCTGCAGATTATCCACAAATTGAAATAAGAAATAAACTCCAATTTTGTATATCATGGGCAATTATCTCTATTCTTCTTTCATACATTTTACTCTCACCCCTACAGTACAGGAGCTTTTCTGAAGAGATGGGAAGTTTATGATACACACAAGTATCCTTGCTACTGAATCACCTGTTATCAAGGAACTGCACTCTTAAGTATAGTTCCTTTGGAGTGCTGAGATACGGGTTATATGTATGACAGTAAGTTATTTGCTCTATGGTAGAAATCATAAAATTAAAAACTAAACACATACCAAGATCGTGTTTTTCCTAAAGTAAACACAATGCTGGTGAATCAGGTTTTCTTGGTACTATTTCATGCCTAAAAACAGACTATCACTTCTTCTATCTAAACCCATCCATGCTAGCTTGACAAAGCAAAAATAAACACCTAAGTTGCATAGGAAAGCACAGGATAAAGAACAAAAAAGTGTCAAAGCAGAATGAATTAAAACACCACAGTGCAAACAGTTATGAATGTAGCATAGATTTTCTTTTCTTTTACAGAATTTATAACTAATTTAACATAACAATTCCTTGCTAGTTTCCTTTTCCTTCTGATCAAGCATTTAATAAACGTATATGAGACTGTCCATATACATCAGAATGCAGTTATTTCTCTTAACCAAAGACTGGGAGATCTGGAAACAATACGAGACTTAGTAATGTATGTTAATTCATTCGTAACTTTTTAAAAAATTACTAGGCTACCATTACCATATACTCATATGTAAAAATACTACAATTTTCAACAAATATTTTTAGCTGTTCTTGGATAAGGAAACAAAAAATATTAGTAGCTGTATAGTCCCATCAAAAAAGATTAAATTGCTGTTACTATTTGACATTGATTCTAAACATCATTGTCAGGGACTATACAATTTAAAGACAGACAAACACAGCATAGATACTGGACATAAAACAAACTCAAAAAATACAAACTGATAAAAATAAATTTCTACAGAAAAAAGCAGTAATATCAACTATTTAATTTAAATCTATGAAAATAATGCATGTCAGTGAAATGGAAAAGGAGGCAGTACAAATAAAAAGTTTGGACGGGCTTTATTTAAAAAAATTAATTTAAAGAGCAAAGTTGCTAGCTACCTGATAGCTATTATTTCAATAAAGAATGAATGAATGAATGAGCAAGTACTTGTTCCATGCAAAATATAGGAACAACAAAGTGAAGAGAATGAGAGAATGTTAAAAATGGCAATTATTTTAGTCCAATTACCAAAGAGAATTCTTCAAGGATAAAGGAGAAAAGTCTGTAGTATAAACTATGTATGTTTCAAATCCTGTAAGAAGCTCTGAAGCTACTTCAAGCTTTTGGGGCAGAGGTGAGAGATGGTATGAATAGTCATGTAGCCAGCAGTTTTTAGAGGCTAACTGAAAAAAAACACAGGGTTATAGAAGGCTCTGTGTTAAATGCCCCTATATCAAGTAACAACAACATTTTCTTAAAGGTTTGTTTAAAAGGCCATAATAGATTGATCCTACCAGAAGCAGCCAGAAGTAGCTCTTCAGTGAAAGAAACACTTTTCCTCAGAACAACTGGGCTGACATGGCTAGAGTGTAGAGGGTTAACGCTAGACCCCGAGAGGAGACAGGACTTTTTAAGATGTGGGGAATCACAAGAGAGTGTAGGGGAGCTGGGAAACAGGAAAATCCTAGGTCCCTGTGGGGAAGGTGCTGTGGAGGAAAGTAATAGAGACAAAGAGATGTAGGTTCAGAAGATGACTAAAGAAACAGATGAAAGAAATCAAAATGAAGCTTTTTTTTCTCAAAATGAACTAGCACTTACTGCTAAATTATTTCTCAACATATAAAGAAATGGAATGACAATACAGCTTGACAATGTGAATAAGAAGCATGTTTTTTAAAGCATGACCTAATTACCTTTATTTTTTAATTTTTTTTTAAAGCTATGGTAATCTAATACATATTTCAAATTTCATACAAAATTTGATAATAAAATACCATGGAGTAAGGGCTAAATAACAGTGTCTTCTCATACACTTAATCTGATTAATTATTTAGGTATAAAAAGTTAATTTTTCAGAAGTCATGGATTTGTTTTATGACTTTTAAAAGTCACATATCTTGTAGAATTGTAAGTTCCCATTAAGAAAAGGAGTTCCCACCTTCTCAATTTCCTCCATACATATACTATGTCACATCAAAATGTATTACCTGATTTAAAATGTCATGCTTTTTGTCAGCCTGATACTCCCCTAGTCTGCAGTGGCATAAAATAAATCACCCCACTGAAGAAATCTAACTTCAAACATAAACAAGCTTTCTCAGCACAAAATAAACTCCCCTCATATTCAGGCCAGATATAGACCAAAATGGGTGAGAGAATCACAATTCTATTTTATAAAAGACATTAAGGTAATAGTCTCCTCATCTGGAGCTACTGAAAAGTAGATGCTTATGCAGATGCAAGTTTCAGACTCCTCTATTTAGTTATTCATATTGTGGTATCTGGACTCTTTTTCCAGGTTAGTCTCCATCTCAAAAACATGAACACACTAGCTACCTGGCAGAAATAAGGAGGGTCATAATGTACATCAGAAAACACTTCACTTCTCACATCAGCCATTCTGGGTAATGGGTACCACGAATCTGATAATATTTACTGTGTCATATGACATGTTTGCATTTATTATGGTTTTTAAACACTTACATCACCAACTTTCACACTGAAATATTCCAACCCAGCAATGGTCTTAGGAAATTAAAACAGAGGCCCAAACATATACAGTGAATTGTTAAAAAACAACATACTGATTTTAGCATGTTACAGAGTTATCTTCTGCACATCACCGAATTTTTGGTAAAACATAAACAAAACAACTCAAGACACACTGTCCTTTTAAGCTAGTAAGATCTACAATCTAGTATGTCACACCAAGATACAGAATTTTTAAATGCAACCAGCAAATCCTCTTCAGGTAAGCCTCAGTAGCATAGTTAAAAGCTGCTAAAATGACAGTGCTAGTAAGCAAAAGTATGTAGCCACTGTTAGCTTTAATGCTAAAAAGACAGCAAAAATAAAAATCCTTATATACTTGAAAAATCCCTAAAAATAAGAGGTACAAAATACACAATCTGTTTCAGTTCTGAACAAACAGACTCGAGATGAAAAGGCCAAGGGCCCCATCCACCTATGTAACAGTGCCAGGAATGATACAAGGTTGCTGCTTTAAAAATTTGACAAATTCACAGTGAGCTGCCACCTCCACAAATCCAGAACATTTACTGTAGCTATAAAGATGACCACCTATGTTGCATTTAAATTCTTTACATGACATGATCCTTACAAAGGAAAAACTGATTAAAAGAAGCCAGTTTTTAAATATTCAATAAGCCAAACACATGAATTTATGGTTCTCCTATGTAATAAGAACCCACTTATATTTGTAGAGTCCTTTATACAAGTGACCATGTCAGATTACCTGAAAAACAGTCAAAAAAACAAAAACAAAACCGCTTTCGTTTGGGTTTTTTTAATACAGGACAGAGAAGATAGTACTAAGAAAGGCAGCCTTGTAAGTGGGAACATTTTAAAACAGGTGTCTGGGGGGGGAAATGGGTAAAATATTTAATATAGCTGCATTTGAATGCAACATTTTACTTATCTACTTGGAAAAATTCTTGCAAGGGGTGCTCAAGTAAAGCTGAATCAACTACTTTAATATGCTTTAAACCTCTCTAATTAGATGGAGACAAGAATGTTCTGAGCTTCAAATACCACAGTTTAAAACCCCATTTAAAAAGCAACTTCTATGAACAATTCTGCAAAATATTTTGCCCTACAGTAACAAAACTACAGGCACTGGTCACATAATGGAAAATAGACAATAATTCTTTGAGTTGTGCTGACATTATTACTGGCATGATTGTAACCACAAGCTAAAAAATAAGTAGGGAAGATTAAGTTGAAGAAATCATGATAGACCAATGGAGAAAGAAAAATGGTTTTTGAAGATGGCTGGCGTCTAATTTAAGTTAAAGATGTACAGTGTGTATGGAAAGCCATTTCCATATACCAAGGAGAATAAGAAGACAGCAACTGCTACATTCCTAGTATTGCATTTATAAAAAGGAGATAAAAATCACAGATAAATGTATCCAATATAGCACAACGCATTTGGCTTGAAGACTACATAGTTTTAGTACTACTGCCCTTAACATACTGTGGTGAGAAATGTACTCCCATGATTTGTAATATGAAATGGAGGAAATATGAAAAAGGTGATTACTTAAGAATCCCTCAGTGCTCCCAGATTTTTAATTTTTATTTGAATACAGTTGCATTACAAATGACATTTTAATGTTATTCAGAATAGTGGAAATATAGGCAGGATTTAAATTTTAACCCTACAGAAATCCTTTCAGGGTTGAGGTATGCTATCTAAGTCTCCAATTTCCACATCATTTTGATAACTTAAATGCCAAAAAGCAAAAAGGGGTTGAATGGAAATATAAAAAGAGAAACACAAATTAAACAAAAAGCGGGTGGAAGCGCCTTACCAGTTTTGGGTGTCAAACTCAAATCTGTGTCAGAAGAAGAGGACTGTCGACTGTAGGACTTGGAAGGTGAAAAGGAATAGGTTTGGTTTTTCAGAGGGGTGGAGGGTCCTGATGAATGAGTATTGGGATTGGGATCTTCATTGAAGGGAATCCTGCCAGAAGAAGGTGGAAACATATTCAGTAATCCTGTGCCAAAGGACCTGGCTGACAGCAGCATGATCCAACACCAGGATGGGATTGGGGCAGGGCCAGCAGCTATTCCTGAGGTGCGAGACTGGGGATGAGGCCAGAGGCAAAGAAATGCTGGTTTACCCATTCAGCATTCTACATTTAGATGCTGATAATCTACAATGAAACAATTAAGCCAAATGAAAGGCATGAGATGCGACAAAAAATAAAATATATACAAAAAAAATTAAAAACAGTTTATGGCTTAAAAATCTGTCAAATACACAATGCTGAGTTAGTTTAATAAAGAAAAAATGATTTAAAATTATATTTGTGTTTATACATATTCATACATTTATGTATATACACATATATGCATTTTAAGGAAAAAAAAAAATGTTTCCTTATCCTATAGCATCAGCAGCATGCCACAGCTAAAAACAGAGAAAAGAGGAGAGTCTTTATGGGAGCAACTACATTGACAAACAGTTCACTTATGCACAGATTGACTTACCTGCTCTCTAAAACCATCTCTTCCACAAATGGCACATACCCTTCCTATTACTATTTCAAAACCTAAATACTGTATCTGAATTATGCCTGAAAGCAATCATGAACGCCAATTAAAAGATGATTTCCTCCAATATCATGAATGTTTCCCATATGCATCTACTTGGTTTACTTCATTTATTAGGAAGTAAGCCTGTTAAAAGAAATGAAGAGTGTGGCTTTGTGGAAGAGACTCCAATGTATTTGCAAGGAACTATTGCCTTGTTCCAGCAGCTGCACAGAGTAGTTCTTCACTGACAATAGAAGGTGTCTCCATGAGAAAATGAGGAAGAAAAGATGGGTGGTACCTGCCTACACTCCCTGCCTGCCTGCACTTTGCGACCACTTTGCCTGTGGCCTGTCTCTCCCCAGCTCTTGCGTCTGAGCAGTCTCGTACCAGTGTAGATGAGAGTGGGAACAGACACAGAGAAGTTCTGAGTAAGTCGTGAGCCAGTAGCAGTGTGAATTGGGCTGTTGTGAGTCGAACGGCATCCATGGCTTGGCGGATGAACCAGCGGAGACCTGAGAGAATTTGCAGCCAAGGTGGAAGAAAAGAAAACAATACATACAAACAGGTTGCAAAGTTATGTTATAAATGATTTCAGGGAAGTTTAGCTAGAGGAGATGTCTTATTGTAAGCAGACTCTAAGTAAATTTAAATTCCTAGCATGCAAGAGTCCAGATGAAATAAAAAGAGAGAAAGGAACAGCTTAAGCACTAGCTTGTGAATGTGCAAGAGGGCATCAAGTTAGTAAAGCCAAGAATAAGAAGCATTAGTTGATTTTGCTGGTTTTGAGAAACACTCCCTTTTTTTGGACTGAGGGATTCTTACAATATTCACCACCAAGCTGAACATGGATTATCTGGGGGGTGGCATTAGCACATTTTGCTCCAGGGTGAAAACTACTGATTTATTTATGAATGCTTTTTAAATTGGTAGTTACCAGGCCCACCTTTTCTTTTTTAATCACTGTTATTTTATGCTGCATTGTATCCAGAAGCTCTTTTGATGCTAAATTTTTAAAATTAAGTTAAACAAGCTATGATGTGAAAGAGAAACCAGTAATTTTGCCAAGTGAGAGCATACTGATGCCTGTATGACAAAAATGCCTAATCACTACTGCAATGACACAACAGTTCATGAAAATGGATACTTTATTAATACCTCCACAATCATAGCATAAGCAGTATACTTTTTGGTGCTTTTTTCCTTCCAGAAATTGGATCACTCTACCAAACAGAAATTAACTAATTTATCCAAATAACAAAGTAGTATCAATTTACAGATGACTGCAAGTATTTTTCTATTAATTTGTATGCACATTTTAAAAAAATGTATTCAAACTGTGCTTGGTGCTGCACTAGATATCAGAAAGACCAAGAAATTCTGTCTCTCATCATCTGCAAGTACGCTATTTAACTAGACCTGTTTTGCAATAGCCCTACTTGTTTTGCAACAGTAAAAAGCAAAGCACACAAAAAAAGACAAGACTACTTCAGGGTCATTCACTAAGTCACTGACAGAACTGTCTGAATTCAAAGTTTCTTTTCTTATATGCTCAGCATAAACAGATAAATCTGATTGTACTGAACTTGGAAAATCTTGAACAGAAGTTATGTCATAAGAAGCCCTCACATAAGTGTTTACTGTACAAACAGAGTCAAAGCAGAACTAATTATTAATTTGGAAATTGGTGGATTGCAACCCAAGGATATGTAATACCATTGCTATATAAATTCAGAAAAGTCATATTAGGTAAGGATTACCACTCCAACTTCTAAGGAAATAACTTAAGCAATCCAACCTAAAACACTTCAAAACTGTGCAATATAAACTTTGTTGCAGACAAACAAAACTACAAAAGAAAAATAAATTCTGGGAAGAAAAAAAGAAATCACACCAGTTATGTAAAATTGAATGAGTATGAAAAGAAGAGAGATGAAGCTTGTTTCCCTACAAAATATTAATTCATACTTACTCCTTCATTTCTTTGGATGGGGAGTTACATGCAGGTAAAAATGCTGATGGGTTACTTAGTTTATCCAACGTGCAGGCTGTTCCTATGGCTCGTACTACTAGTCCAGACTCTCCCTCCAAATCAAAACACTGCAAATAACCAACAACAGCATTTCCTCTCATCTCAAGCACTTTCAAGCCAATCTTCCTTTGCAATTCACCTACAAAACAAAACATAATTAACTCACAATTGCGGCTGGAGCACCTCGCACGTGAAGACAGGCTGAGAAAATTGGGGCTTTTCAGGCTGGAAAACAGAAGCTGTGATCAGGCTGGAGAAGAGCAGCCTTCAAATATCTGAAAGGCACCTACAAGGATGCTGGAGAGGGACTCCTCATCACGGACGGCAGTGACAGGACAAGGGGTAATGGGTTTAAACAGGGGAAGGAAGTTCAGGGAGAAAAGTCAGGCACAATGGCCATCAGGACAACAGAACCTTCAGAAACAGAACATACTGTGAACTAAAATAATAAACATAATTACTACTAAAAATAATATGCAATATTGTCTTAAGTCACATATTTAAATAGTGAATGTTTAAAAGTAGCAATAACCATTACAGCCTACATGTTTAATACCTGACATGAGTGAAATAAGTCTTTGTCTAGCCTCATTTGATGCCCTTGGTGTACGAATTCGGTCTATCCACTGGTATTCTGGGTCTTCATTGACTACAAGCTCTTCCACAAATCCATGAATTATTACTGCTCTGTAACACTTAGGAATGGATGTAGCTGTTAAAACAAAATATATATATATAAAAAATGTAAGGCATAAGTCTATGAGCCAAGAATTACAAGAAAAATATAAAATTACACATAATGAGTGATGCTAACAAGTCCAGAAATTAATGTACACAATTTTGTGTTAAAATGTGGCCATACCCAAGGGGGATATTTACATTGTTTTAAAATACAGACAGAAAATATTTATTTAAAAAATTTAAGTAAACTAAACAATTTTCTGCATTTACTACTGTCTTCAATGTAATCTCCACTAGGCTTACACTATGAGCTGGTAAAAGAAGGAAAACTGACAGAACAGGGTAAAAAAGAAAAGACGGCGGGGAGAAGGACGGGCGGGGGGAAGTTTTCTTTTCAACAATACCTTTTTCCTCTACTTACTGCAAAAAAACTTGACTCCACAGGATGACTGCCTAAACCTGTTTAAATCATTGAAGAGATCTACTTTCACCACCACACTGATCTCCCCACGTATACCTGTCAATGAAAACCACAAAAAATTAGAAGCTGTATCAGAAACTAATATAAAACTAGTCATATTAATTAATATCTATTATTAGTAATTAATGCACTATTAACAGTGAGTTCTGCAAAGAAGGTACTACAACCCTGCTAGAACAGTTCAGCTCAACTGGCAGTTCATGTATCACTTCTAGCCTGGACCAGAGCACCAGGAAGGTATTTCCTTGCTTCTCAGATCTGCTTCAGTGATGCTGCATCAGAGGATGTGTCTAGTTCTGCCAAGTCTTTGAGGCTGCAGCTGGACAAGCAAGTCCTCAAATACATGCTGCACTGAACAGGAGTTCAGAACTAAAATGAGATTGGGAAAAGAGAATCCACCAGCCTCCTGATACTGCAGTGGCCTCTGCTACGGTGTGTGATGCTCCTGTCCAGTCTCCCTGCTCCTGTGACCTGCACCATCAATGCAGGAGAGGTATAAATCAGTATAAGGACTGCGACCACCCCAAGATATCCTAGCACAAAAGGTTGGAAGTATTAGCCTTGAGTATGGCTGCTTTAAAGCTGGAGTCTGTACACATCACAAAGCCCTCGCCAACACCAAAAAGCTTTTACATTTTCTCCCTGAAATGCTTTCAAAACCGCAGCAAAGCTACTCTCTGTATTTCAATCCAATGAGAATATGCACAGTTCTTTCTAGAACCACAAAGTGGCACAGTAAATGTTTGTAAAATACTTTGACTATGAGAAGAATTATGCAAAAAAATAAGGTATTACAGACTGTTTAGATAAAGCTTAATTTTTGGCCACAATTAAACATCACTAATGGAATATTTTCTCAAGACACAGCCATTCCTTTTTGAGTTTTCTACTTTCTTATTCTTTCTTCTTTTTCCCCACCCAGTAACATAATCATTTCACACATTACAGGTTCCGACATATTGAGGACTAAATTTCTTGATGAGTCTGAACTCCAGTGCCTTCAGAAGCCTTTACCGTGTAAGTATATAACAAACAAAAGCATTAAATTTGTACGTTGACTCTGACATTAGTACAATAAAGTTAACTAGATCTATCTTCCAAAATTCCAATAGAAAGAAGCCTTCAGTTACTATAACAGGAAGTGCCTTGGGTTGATATATTTTCATAGACAATCATGTTGAAGTGCAAAGAAAAAAACTAATAAAAATTTATAAACTTTTTTTTTTTAAAGGAAGCATGAGTTACTGTTTGACAAGGATAAAGATAGTTAGAATCTACTGGTATGAGCATGAAAATACAAAAATTCTAATTTTGCTTAAATAGAAAACAACTGTGAAATATTAGCAGATCTAGAAAAATACAGAGAAATCTAATTCTCTCAGTGATACAAGTTGTACACATCTTAAGAAAGGTGTTCACCTAATTAACTTCAAACAGAAATGTATAATAGTAAAATGTGAAGGGAATAAAAGGATAAGAAAAATAAATGTATATTTCTCAAAAAAAACCAGCCTCTTCAATATAACTGTTTTAAACATAAAAAATAGTTTGTATCAGTAATGTTGATGATCTAGTAAATACCGTTAATTATGTTCCAACAACAATTTATAATTAGCTCTTAACATTGTTAGGTCTATGTAAAATGGATAATGAACAAGGGTGGTACTGGCAATGACACAGATGTTTTGAAATAAGGTATTCAAGCAGCAAGCTAATTGCTGTAAGTCAACCTTGACTTTCTGGAACAAAAGCTGTGTTTCATTAAAATCAAAGGCAAAAATATCATTAACTTCATGTTCTCATACCTTCAAGATATTCTGAGGAAATCTACCTAGCACTGAGAGTAATTCCTGCAGGGAAAAGGTACTTCATACTGAAGGTATGTCACATCCTGTCCCTCCATCTCAAGTGGAGTTTACCTTGCATCTCAGCAAGGCACACCCCAAGAGCCTTCAGCAAGACTATATTAGTTTAGTAAACACACAGCAATTGGAAAAATATGTTTGGATTATTTTTTATTTTACTCTCAATTTTGCAGTAACTATTTTAAATACCACGTGAAGATTTTTTCCACTTGTCCCAAGTTCTATGGAAGACGTTCTGCCAAGCACTGGTCTGAACTACCATGCCAGAAATTTTCTCATGCCAGAAATAAGGAAAAAAAAACACCAGAAGTTTTGCAGCTCACAAGGCTAAAATTATTACAATTTTCTGAAGGCAGCTTACATAAATGAAGATTGCAAGAAGCAGATTACATCTCAAACAACATTGTTTTACTTTCAAATTAGCAAGTCTTACCATGAATGGTATCATAGATGGGAAACCATCCCGAAATAACTGTAGCTGCTTCACTGTAGAGCAAAGGATCAATATCTATGTACACTTTGCCAATGGCATCATTAGCACTGTAGGTATCATGATCAAGAACTGTGATCTGGAGAGGCTCATCTTGTAGCTCTTCATCATCTACCTAGAAACAAATATTAACATGGAATCTTAGTATTTTTAAAAAATGCAGGGAAACACTGCTGAAAAACAAATGCAAAAAGAAAGAGGGATGCACGGTGCTGTAACACAGTTAGATCTGTAGTTTTGATTTCCTGTATCTAAACAACACACTCACTTATTTTGATTTTACCCTTCACGGGCTAGTGAGATCCTGAAGCCACAGTTACCACTGGGAGAACAGAAAAGCAAGATTACAGTAATTACACATTGTAAAATTGCACATAATTTGTTTTGAGTCACATTCCCTAGATTGTTTACCCATCTCCACCAAAAAAGTATGAATACTTTTCATTTAGAAAAAAAGGAAAATTCAAGATAAAGCATCTCAGAAGACTGTTATACTCCAAAGTTACAATTACTGGTGTTTTCACCCTCCCAAACTGCTCAGTGGCTTAAAAGAGGATATTTTATACAACCAGCTGTTAAAATCCAGTCATTTCAGACATGCACTTTACTAAGTAAATGCAACAATCTACCTGCAAACACCTCAATTGTTTTTTTCGATATACAAAGATAGAAATTATACAGCTTTCTGTGCTGAACATCACAAACCATGAATCAGGTTTGCCAGGCGCAATGGGATGACTCATTTAAGTGTTTACAGCACTATAGCCTTGCAAAAGGATCAAACTCCACACACACACACATGTGCACACACACACACACACACACACACAATGTCTAAAAGAGCTAGTGTTTTTCCACTCTTTAAAATGTGGAATTCTTTTTTCTTTCCCCCACTGTTGCTGTTTTCTTTCCCAAATCCATTTTTCCATGCAAAAAGATAGGATTTTGAGACTTCTGTTATTGCCAAAAAAATCTCTTTCCCTATGAACAGAGTTAACCCTCCAGACAGATCAGGTCTTTCCTCCTAAAAGATGACCCCAGGCACTGACAGATAAAAACAAGAAAAAAAAAAAAAACAACCACCTTTTTACTACCTTTTTAGTCAACACGGATTGCTGATTAAGAGATGCTCTTAAGCATTGTATTGAATAATAATCTGCCTAACCTTACTATTTTATATTTGCTCAAAAATGCTTCTAACATTACCAGCTATTACATCACTTAGTACATGTACACAGTTTCAACCATGTTTATGCTGTGATATTACCTTAGAACACTATAAATGACAGAACGATTAATTCAATTTTTTTAACAACTAATTTACCCCAAACATCTTTCTCTGTTATTAAAAAATGAAGGAAAAAGAATAATTAAAAAAAAAGAATACGTGAACAGTTGTTCAGGGCATAACATCAAAGAGTATTGATGAATTGTATCCTGCAAAACATCAAGAAGCAATTACAGTAACATACCGAGTGCTCTCATTATTACATAAGGAAATGGGAAAATAAAATGTCCAACAGTTGCTGTCCAAGCTCTTTATTTTGTAATTTTCTCATAGGAATTCTCTGTTTTCTTCTCTGCCAAGTGCATTATTTTTGCAACCCATGGTGACATTCTAAATACCAATTAACTTTCCTAACTAAAATTACCCCTTTAAAAAAAATACAAGCATACTGATATACAAAAGCCTGATTCTTCATGCTATTTTCCCCCTACTTTCACCTCTGCCTTGTCTTTTTTAGTATTACCCAGAATAACATCTGAGGTGGATCCAATCTGGCAAGCTTTTATCTTTACAAACAGCTCTGAAAAGCCAAAGAGACACCTTTAGCAAACAAGCTCTCACTGTAGATAGGTTTGCTGAAAAGGCTTCATGTGTATTTAAACAAAAAACACTTCACCTCTCAAACTCATTTTCTCCCTGAAATGATAATATTTCATTAAGGGCATCTAAACAAGAACATGTATATAGACACAAACTCTTAAAAAATACTTACTTCAAATTTGAACCACTCAGAATTCCACTGAGGATTAAGAGATTTGGGATACACATCTGTCTTAAATGTTGTATTTCCAAATTTTACCTAAAAATATAAGCATGCAATTATTAACAAATACTAATAAATTTAGAAACTCATCAATTCTACACATGCAAATAATTTCAAATAGATTATTTCAATAATATCAACAAATCCTTTTCAGTAACATCAGCTTTTTTTAATCAATTCACATACATCAGTAGGTAACTTTCCATGCAACAACAACACTTCTGGTATATCTCTCTCCTTTCCTCCTTAATCACTTGATAAGTAGAAATACCACTTCTATTCAAAGTGACCTGTATACTCTCCTTGGGTTCTGTTTAGAAAACGTGTAAACAAAAGTATTCTATCTAAATATTAAGAGCTAATGTCCCACTACTGTTCTCTCTAGGGTTTCTAAATCAACTTTATTGACAATTTATAAAAGAAACACAGAAATGAGAATGGTAACATCGGTAAATTTATTTCTGAAATTTAAGAAATCTCCCTAGATGCACACCAGAAAATAACTGAAACCATTTCCATTAAGTGCAATTGCAATATGCTGGACACATACCAGTAAATTCAGAGCAGCAAGGGGGAGCCTTATCCAATTTTATTCTTTTCTTAAAATATAAAAAAATTACAGAAAGCATATGGGCAAAAAAGATAAAGGACTATATGTATCTATACACACACGTCTCTACATACCCCTGTAACCATCAGGTACTGAAGATCAAATATTCTTCATAATTCTATTGATTAATGCACATAATAGCCTATATGAGGAATCTCCATTTGGTCTCCATATTGGTCTACGTCAAGACAACCCCCTTTGTTTTGGGTTTTTTGTCTGTTTTGTTTTTAAAAAGTGAAACAATTTCTGTGGTGCCCCATACAAGAAACAATGCTGCCCAAGGCAACTTTGTTTCACTGAAGCTCTTACTACAAACCACTCACAAACACTTGTAGATCTCTGAATGTTGCCTCTAAAATTAATTAGTACTTCATACCAAGTATCTGATCATGCTTACAAATACCCAAAGTTATGGGGTTTAATTCATTCAAAATTCTTAAGAAAATAATGAGTGTGCTGTCATAAAAGAAATGCTGAAGTTAAAGACAGCTGAAGATTCTGAATATTGTTTCCTTTTTAAAGTCTAAATAGATTTTGGAGACTAAATTTAGGCTTAACTTCTGAAACATGTATGGCAATTTTTAAAATACTTTTGCTCAAGAAATTATTAAATAAACACTTCATAGCTTTCAGTAATATGGTGATTATTTTGCACAGGTGCATACCTCAACTCTAGAGAGATTCTGAACATGCTTTAGGCTTCTTAATTAAGCTGGTTGTACTTAAGCACCACAGGACTGGATTATGAGCTCACATTGAGCTATGTATATATAACTGTACATACCTCAGTCAACAGAACTCTGTATAGCATTTATGACCAAAGAAATAAAAAACCCATGGGGCCCCCTACTTGATTTAATGAACAGTAATGCTTTTCAAAAAAGTTACTTCAAAGTTTTCAAGTTAAAAGCCAGAGTGGTATGAAAACACAGGACCAAGCAACCTTAGTGTAAAAAATCACCCAGCTATTAAAAGGTGGATGCAGCCTATATGTGTACAAAAAAACTAACAGCACTGCCACTCAGAACATGTATTCATACAAAGCAGTATAATAAAGCGATACTGACACTAGTTTTAAATGAGCTACCTTAGGTATCAGAAGCTGCCAAGGAGGAACAGCCCAGAGCTCCACCCAACCTATTTTTACAGGTTATCTAGGGAGTAAATTAGCTCCCTTGGAGCCCCAGGCAGTTATAACTGAAGTTCTCCAGTAGTCAAGCTACTTCATTAAAGCCAGTAGAGATAATCAAGCACTATACTGCTGTCTGCAGTATAAATTTAGAAGCACAATTACAGAAGAAATTGTGCTACTTTGCTCCGGATCACACATGCTAGCAAAGTCCAAGTTGTGCATAACCTGAGCCAAGTCTTCTCCTATTTTCTTTTGTAATTCTAGAGTAATGTTAAAGGCTAGTAATTAACTAGTACCTTAACATTACTTTTGTTTTTCATTTTTATTAAAGTGAAAACACTTTGTAAACGGTTTCATCAACCTTACACAGAAAAATAAAATAGCTTCAAGCTCAGTTTAGTTTGAGATAAATGTCAAAGGGGCAATTCCCAGTCTTCCTAAGTAACAGTCCTAACAGCAAGGCGCCACCTACGTATTTCGTTAGCCTTATTTGCGCCAAGACATTCATGAAACTGCACATTAACCCAGCTAAGCAAACTGATCTTTCTGAAAAGTCCTATTTCCTTTATGCTAAGGTAGTCTTTTAACTAGATCAATTTTGCAATCTGTCTTGCCACACACCCAAGACAGTAGAGTTGGTACAGATGGAGGAGGGTTGGGAACAAATGGCCAACAAGACAGGAGAGCTGTTTCTCCTCCATAGTAAAAAAACAGGCCAAATGAAACTCATTAGCTGCATTTCCCATTTCCCATTCTCACAAGTAGCATGCGTGTTGGGGGTCATAGGCTATTCATCAAATTTGAAATTAAAGAGCAGTCCATATAAATGAAAAATTCACTGATGAAACATTTGAAACCAAACACTAAAATATGAAGTTAAATGACTGTCATTCCTGCAATAAAATAGAAATGTGTACTATTTCAGCTCCACTGAAAAGCATGCCAAATACATTTTAGCTTTATTAGCAATGTCCTACTATGCAATGTGTTTAGTGTCTAATGTCAATCAAATATTTAAGCGCCAAACAAAAATCGGGACTTACATACCCAAAATCTATTTTGATATTAATATCAGACTTTTCAATTTATACAGTTCTAGACCAACATTCTGTCTTCCTACCTGAATTCCAGTGTTGCGTCAACCTCAATTAAAATTTGTGGTAGAAACATGCATTCCATTTTTAAACACCGCTTTGCTTTTTCTGTATGATTTCTGAATCTATGGAATGTTCTTGAAATGTTCTAAGTTATTCACATTGGAAATAATGAATCATAAAACAGAAGGCTCACGTCAACTTATTTTACAATCCCTTCCTAAGAAATACCCTATATATTGCCTGTTAATTATATAATTGTAAAGAAGGCTGGAGTTAAATACTTCTGGTGCAACAAAGTGATTTAAACAAGCAGACAATATTAAATACTTTGAATCACAGAATCGTAAAACCAACTAGGTTGGAAAAGACCTTTAAGATCATCAAGTCCAACCATTACCCCAGCACCGCCAAGTCCACCACTAAACCATGTCACTAAGGGCATCTATATGGTTTTTGAACACTTAACAAGGATGGTGATTCCATCACTTCCCTGGGCAGCCTGTTCAATACCTGATCACCCTTTCAGAGAAGCAATTTGTCCTAATGCCCAGTCTAGACGTTCCCTGGCACAGCTTAAAAAAAACAATTCGAAAATATTTTAGCACTTCAAATACTTTAAATAAAAATGAGAATATTGGTCGAAGAGTAACGCCTGTACAACCACTCTGCAGACATATATTCACAAACACAGATGCCTTAAACACGCTTTTATTAATTCTTCACCCGGCTTGCCATACATCCATCAAATCCCGAAATGGATTCCATTTGGCTGCCTGAGCAATAAGAGCCATTTATTAACAACCGCCAGCCAGGAGAGGCTTAAAACAAACAGGCCTATTTCTAAAACATCATTTGAATTCTACATGCCTGTCAGCTAAAAATCAAGGATAAACCAGAGACTGCTTTCACAACATCCCGTCCGACAGGAGCGCAGAATGCTCCCCACCGTGCCCGCGCCCTCGCCTCACCGCCCAGAGAGGCTGCAGTCGAGGGGGCAGTTCCCGGGCCCAGGCCGAAGGCACTAAACGCGCCCAAGGGCGGGCGGGGCAGCTGAGGAGAGCAGCAGCCGGCTCCGTACATGACCACGGCGGCACCTGTCACCGAGGCGCAGCCGGACGTCGGGGGGTGTGTCCCGTGCCCCTCCGGCTCGGGGGCGCCGCGGCAGGGCCCGGCAGCAGGTGCCTGCCAGCCCTCCTTCCCTCCCTCCCTCCCCGATGCACCGCGCGCCTCCCCTCCCGCAAACCTCCACAAAGGCGTCGGTGAGGTCACTGGCGCGGTCCATCACGGGCAAATGGCGCCCCGCCACGATCTTGACCTTCAGCTTCCCCGGCATCCTCGCACTGTTTCTCCACCACCGCCTCCCGCCGGCTGCAGGGGGAAAACAACAGCGCGTGTCCCATGGAGCGGCACGGCAAGCCGCCGCGACGGGGGGCGAGGGGGGGTGGGAGGAGTGGCACGGGTGACGGGGCAGCTAGGGCGCATGCGCCGCTGCGAGCAACGGTTCTGCAGAGCCCTGCCCATTCCCGGCGCTTCTGCCTAGGCACAGGAGCATGCGCTCCGTGACGGCACCCAGCGGGGAAGTGACGGCAGTGGGGCGCATGCGCTACTCACCGGGTCACCGCTGCGGGCGGCCGGAGAAGCAGGGGGTGGCGGGCATGGGTTGGTTTCCAGCCTCCACCGCTGGCGGCCGGGCCCCGAGAGCGCCTCGCCGCTCCGCTTGGCTTTGGTGGTACTGCCCCGCGCCGCCACTACGACAACATGGCGCTGCTGTTACGGGGACCCCTTTGGAAGTCGAACGCCGACTCCTCGATGGGTTCCCCGCTAGCGCAGCGGCGGCGCTCCCAAGTCAGAGTGCTTGAGCGCCGAGTCATCGATGCCCGGGGCTGTGGGCGGCCAGTGGCGGTAGTGGTACGGTGTGAGTCGCCTCCAGCCTCCTCACAGCCGCGTCAGGCCGGGCCAGCTCGTCCCTGACCGGTGCTGCCGGCTGGTCCCACGGTCCGGGCCCATTCTGCCCCTTTATGCAGCCTCGGGCTTGAGGGCCTGTTAACGGGGAGGCGTGGAATATACGTGTATCTCCTGGCACTCGGTGGCAGAATCCTTTAAGGGGTTTAAACCAAACCCCATGGGTTTATTGTCGTTTGGTTTTTCTTGTTGTTGTTTTGGGGGGTATGTGCAGTATTTGAGGGATTATGAATCGATTAAACAGAATTTAGTTATCAGGAGTAGGATTTGATATGATTCTCATAGCCAGGTTTTGACTTTCTGATGCTTGAAAAGCTCTTTGTTTAGGAAATAGTGCTGTGGAAGCTTGAGGAACCTAAAGGACCCAGGCTGGCCAAGACTTGCCTCGGGTATGTGCCCACCACTGAGAGTGTGAAACCAGGATGTGTGAGGATCTGTGATCATGGTGTGGTTGTGAACAGGAATATAAAAGAACCGTTGTGCTTTGATAAAGGAGCTCCCGGATGTTGAACTAAACAGCAGATCCAGTTGGATTATTCTCCCTTCTTTGTAATCTTACAACAAGACTAACTCATATTATGGGCTGGTATGTGATACTGCAAACATAAACCATATGAACAAAATGCTACAGTAGTGTGTAGCATAGCAAATTACTGTATACAAGATCTTTGGTTATCTGTCCTCCAGCTAGCCACATTTAGTCTCACCGATAAAGCATTTCCTCTCTTAGCTTATTTCTGAGTTATCTTTGGAACAAGTCATACAGTTGCTAGTATTCATCACATTTCTGAATAAATTACAAACAGGCTATGTGTGTGTTTTTTCCTCATGCATCCTGTTTGAGTGGAGTACTGCTGAGGCTGCTCCCAAAGCAGGATAGCAGCAAGGAGCAAAGACCCAGGAAGGTACTTAAACCCAGAAAACATGCTACTTATGTTAGGGTATTAATTTAGACCAAAAATGCGATTTTGAATGGAATCTCCTGATCTCACCTGCTTAAATGTTTTTGCTCACCTGAAATTAATATTTAATTTGCATAAGACCGAATTGAAAAGTATAAGCTAACAATACACAAAATGCATTCCAGCTGTTTCAGGGCATTTGGGCTGTAACAGTAAATTAAACCCTGTTGAACGGTCTTTATTTTCCTATGAAGATCGTCTGAGGAATCATAGAATAGTTAGGGTTGGAAAGGACCTTAAGATCTAATTCCAAGCCCCCTGCCATGGGCAGGGACACCTCACACTAAACCATGTCACCCAAGGCTCTGTCCTGGCCTTGAACACTGCCAGGATGGAGCATTCACAACTTCCCTGGGCAGCCCATTCCAGTGCCTCACCCCCCTTACAGTAGAGAACTTCTTCCTTATATCCAATCTAAACTTCCCCTGTTTAAGTTTTAACCCGTTACCCCTTGTCATATCACTACAGTCCCTAATGAAGAGTCCCTCCTCAGCATCCTTATAGCCCCCTTCAGATACCAGAAGGCTGCTATGAGGTCTCCACACAGCCTTCTCTTCTCCAGGCTGAAAAGCCCCAACTTTCTCAGCCTGTCTTCATACAGGAGGTGCTCCAATCCCCTGATCATCCTTGTGGCCCTTCTCTGGACTTGTTCCAACAGTTCCATGCCCTTTTTATGTTGAGGACACCAGAACTGCACACGGTACTCCAAGTGAGGTCTCATGAAAGCAGAGTAGAGGGGCAGGATCACCTCCTTCGACCTGCTGGTCAAGCTTCTTTTGATGCAGCCCAGGATACGGTTTCCTTTCTGGGCTGCAAGTGCACACTGAAGCCGGCTCATGTTCATTTTCTCATTGACCAACACCCCCAAGTCTTTCTCCGCAGGGCTGCTCTGAATCTCTTCTCTGCCCAGCCTGTAGCTGTGCCTGGGATTGCTCCAACCCATGTGTAGGACCTTGCACTTGTCATGGTTAAACTTCATAAGGCTGGCAATACTTCAAGTGTAGTATTTCAAACAGGAAATAAAGTTCCAGGGAATTTTTACTGCAGTTTCCTAGTGAATATCTCCCTGGGATTATGAAATACATATTTCTTTTTTTTTTTTTCCACAAAAATCTGTCCAAGGATTCAGCTTTTCAATGGAAGATTTTATAATCAAAGGACTAGAAACACCTGCTTTGGAGAAACAGTTCAAATCTGGTTTTTGGGTACTTGTAATGATCTGCTAGATACGATTTAATGCATTAAGCAACCTGCATGGTGTATTATACCTTTCTTAGGGCTGAGGAGTTTCTATACTGGCAGAATAAGGCCTGTCTTTCCATAAATTAGCATGGTACTCAACACATTTCCTGCCAATTGTATTACAATTCTCTAGGGCCAGCAGGGACTTACACAAAGTGAAAGGTAAAAAGGACTCAACTAAAAGTTTAGTCAAAGCCCTAGAATATATGAACTGTTTGAGGCATCTAAAATAGCATTAGATTTCCCTCTGCTTTAGGCAAATGATATTCATATAATGGATATACTTGAAACTAAAGCTGTATTATGTACTTTCTCAGTAATACGCATGTTGGAGACCACAGAAAATATTAAGAGGTGTTATTTTTACTATGGGGGAGGAGGGGAGAGGGAAAGAGAGGTGACATCTGACTTTGTACTTTACTTTAGTATCCACTTTGTTTCTTGCTGAGTTGTCTCCCTTCTGCTTAGAAGTCTGCTTTAGCAGGTCGTGACAATAGAAGTTGTGTTACAGCAAGATAACAAGTATATGCTTAAAGAACAGCGTTGTCTTATTTGAGCAGGCATTGCCACATATTAAATACCATAATAAACCAACTATACAAACCAAGAATATTGATAGTTACAGTATTAAAGACATCTTGTGTGGAACAACGACTGTCATGAAAATAAGAGTTTTGTGTGGGGAAGCTGTGAGATTTTATTATCTAAAAGTGAAGATCTATGTATCCCTTCTTTTCCGCTTGTTGTATGATAGATTTTTGTTTTGTGTTTTATTTCCTGCTTAACTGCTAGCTCAAAGTGTGTGTGTATTTCCAACAAAGAGAGATTTCCTTTCTGGTAGACATGCATGTTGAACCCTTAGCTTATAAATTGATACTCCAAAGAAAACATTTTCACCATAACTTCAATCTGCTGGCCCATCACTTTAGGGTAGGTTTCAGTTAGCTTAGCTTACTAGCCTTCTGCAAGATACAGATTAGAAGATCATGGTCTAGGCTTTCTTCAGGTTACACCATAACCTGAGATGTGGGGGGCTGCATCTTACCTGTGTGGAAAAGTGCTTTTTTATTATATTGCATTGAGCTGATTTGAACAAAAATAAATGAAAAGGGTTTTTTTGATTTTTAGTTTGTTGCAACACACCAAAGAGACCTTTTATCTGCTTGCTTGTTAGCTTTCACAGAAGATACTGGTTCCGTTTCTACTGCAGTTACTGTGATAAGTAGTCTGAAACAGGAGTCCTTGTCAACTGTTACCAACAAAGAAAACCCTGAAGTGCCAGTTTTTGGCTTTTAGAAAAATCCCAGTATTTCTCTGTAAAGCTACATATTTTAAAGACATCTGGTTGAAATCTACAGGACACCAATCCAAAAATATCCTTAATAATTATCAGAGGAGTCCTATCTCCAGACGTGTGTGTGTGTGTGTGTGTGTGTATAGCTATATATATATGTACGCATAGATATATATATGTGTGTTCTTAGTAAAGGCCCCAGCATCCCAGGGAAAAAGAAACCAAACAAAACAAAAACCTCATCTTATTTCTGCTCTGCTGTGTGCTCGCCACAAGGATTTAAATGGGGGCAAAATCCTGATTCTCCCTATTTGTTATTGCCTGTATGTATTTGATGTGCCATTGCAACCCTTAATCTCTCTCATTAGATTAAAAGACACAGAGTGAAATTCTGTCTCAATAAAATCATTAAGGTGAAACTCTCTCACTGAAATGAAGAGGTGGGTTTTATTATGAGCTGGGATAAACAAGGCTTTGTTACTGAGGTTTCTGGTTTGGACTGGAGAATTTCACTGTAGTTAGCCTGTTTAAACAGAAGATTAAGAACAGTATTAATGGCTATTACTATCTACATGAACAAATTCCTACTACCATAGAGATCTCTAATATAGCAGGTGTGATAAGGAAAGGATGGAAGTCTGAATAGAACAAATTAAAACTCAGAATATGTAGATGTGAGTAGTGGAAATATGAGTTATTGAGCAAGTTGTGAAAAGCAGGCATTTTTTAATTGCCTGTAATCATAGGTCATTGGGAGTACTTAGAATCTGTAGTTCTGTCACAGAGACAGCACTTTTTGCTGACCTGTGGGAAAGAATAAACAAGAAAATGCCCATGGCCTTGCAAAGATATGTGCTACGTGAAGAAGGAAGGTGACTGTGGCAGGCTGCAGTCTCCATGATTGTCACCTTGCTGCTACGACAGTTTCCCTCCCTGAAAGGGTAGAGAGTGAGCCTGGGGATGGCTACACAGAGGATGTGAAGGCAGTTAAGAAGTGGTGGCTACCTGGTACATGATCCAAAACATTCATTTTGACTCCAGGTTACTTGGGGAGGATCTTATGGATCAGTTTTGCTGACTTTAATCCTACTTTGCCTAAAGCTGCATCTCTCAATAATGGTTTTAAATCTTGATGCTGTAACAACTAGATAAAAATCAGATGATTACAGTAAGTGATTTCCCTGATGGAATTAAAGTACATCATATGAGTAATGGTGTACATGGGTGGTGTTTTTTTGTCCTGAATCTATTCAAAGTCATTCTCAGGCTAATGGAACTAATTTGAGCTGACATTGGTGATAGATGGTAATATAGTCTGTTCTTATATAGAGACTGAATACAGAGCTCATTTGGAGACAGTATCTTGGAATTAATTTTTGAAGTTAAATGTTGTCAGTAAATTCAAATACTGTACTGGTGATACAGCAGATAGATCCAGATAAATTTATAATATTCTATAATATGTATGAAATAAATTTATCCATTGAAAACTTTTCAATTCCAATGATATTCTAAAACATTATTCCCATACAGATCTAGTGAATTGAATAAAACCTGGTTGTCCTTTGAGGAAAACCAGAAGCCAAAAAATAGTCTCAAGGCTTATATTAGGAGGGTAAAAATAAAGCCCAATATGTCTTAGTCCTGAGATTATATTTTTGAATTGTTTGTATGCACTTGTTTTCTGGATATCAACTATTTCCCTTGGAAATGAGATCTCAGCACTTCATATTCTTTTGAGAGTGACATCTTTTGAACAGTCTACTCAAGTCAATCTTGTGTTGACTTCAGCAGTTTGGGATCTGGTCCATATCAAGCAGTTTCTAGGAACAGAGACATGAAAATATTCAATTTCATGCTATTATGGCTGTATGAAGGTCTCAATTTCCATCTACTCTTGAAAGAAATTGTATAAAATAAATATTCACTAACAGGTGAATGTACGCAATTACCTACTGGGGGAATCAAACAACTGGATCTGATGTCATGTTCCAAGCTAGTAGTTGAATGTCATTTATCTTTCTTACAGTTCTGTGAGGGAAATAAAATTGCATATGACTTTGTGCATTTTATGAGCAATGAGTGGCAAAGGCATAATTGGGATATCAGTTCACAGAGATTGCAGCTGAGTCCTGTGTACACATGGTCTAGCAAAGATATGTAGTTACAAGGAGTACAATAAAAATAGCTATTCAGAATGTGTCATGCTTACAAAGCCCTAATTAGTCAACACCTAGGTAATAATTTAATTAAATATAATTTTCAGTAATATGGATAATTAGTCTTCCAGTGCACTTTCAACATTTCTGCCCTTCCTCCTTATAAGGATTGAGACAAAGAAATGTAATATTTACCTGTGATTGTAGTACATATTAGACTTACTAGAATGGTTATATTCTGCTTAATATTGTTGGCATTTTCTTTTTTTCCTGTATAAGTGTCATAAATAGATCATTTATTCAGGTCCCATCCCAAACCATGGAAATACTAATGAATGTGTATATTTGTATCTTGAAATTGCTGTCAAGATCAAAGATGATGATCCTGAATTTTTTAAGTAGGTTGGTGCTTCTTAAAGCTACAATCCTCGTAGTTTGTCTCATCAATTGCTATGGTACAGGCAGGAAGAGTACATATGTACTCTTCAGCAAGTCAGTCTGTGTCTTGGAAGAGATTATTTTGAGTATAGTAACTTTGCATGAATTATCTATAGACTAGCTCTTCAAGATCCTTCACAAGATATGCAAGTTATTTCTTGGTACATTAAAGAGATTAAATTGGATTACAATCAAAACAATAAATCTTTGTATTCTGAAACATGGAGTGAATGCAATTCTTAATAACCATGTGATGCTTTTGCTTCTTGTGTTCCAGTAATAATAGACATGATGTGAGTTACTGAAGTTGTTAACGTATAAACAATAAAAAGACATTAATGAGGCAAACCACTGAATTTTGTTTTTCAAGAGCATGTAATGCCTTATGTTTAGCATCTTACAGGCTTGTGTCTACACAGTGATGCTCATTTGCTGTCAAAACTTCTGATACAGAAGGGTTCACATTGTTTATTTTAAGAGTTTAACTCTCATTCTAAGCCAAAGAAGACAGAAGAGACTCATATTCTGAATTTTGACTCCTCCATAAGTACATATACATATGAAACATGTAGGCTCCTAACTCATGTCGGTAAAGTCAGAAGCTTAAAATCATAGAATACCAGGTTGGAAGGGACCTCAGGGATCATCTGGTCCAACCTTTCTTGGCAAAGCATGACATAGACTAGGTGTCCCAGCACCCTGTCCAGACAAAACTGAAATGTGTCCAAACTATACACCAAAAGTTAATAT
This sequence comes from Pezoporus occidentalis, assembly GCF_034315485.1. Classification (NCBI taxonomy): domain Eukaryota; kingdom Metazoa; phylum Chordata; class Aves; order Psittaciformes; family Psittacidae; genus Pezoporus; species Pezoporus occidentalis. The sequence goes on along the minus strand of NW_026913748.1, from coordinate 12,844,600 downwards.
CCTTATAATTCACTTTTTATCACCATCCAGTTTATTGTGAAAAGTATGTGCTACTGCTGCAGAAACATCAGTCAAACTCAGTTTAGCAAAGTGGTCATGGTACATCATGTGAGTAAAGTAGGAGGAACTGTGATTGCTAGGAGATGAAGCACCTCACAAGCTAGATTAGAAAAACCCTCCAGGCACACATTGATGGAGAAGAAGGTGAACAAGAGAAGAAACCGTACTTTTCTTATCCAGAGATCTTAGAAAGGGCAGGGAGCTCCAACAAGAAGTCCCAAGTTTGGTGTGTGTTTTCTACTGAGAACATGCACTCTGTGGTGTGGCAAAAGAATGGTGCAGCCACAGGATGTGAGGCTCTGCACCAGGGAGTTTCATTGATAAAATCTTAAACTGTATAAGAAGCCACACAAAAGTCTAAAGTAGAAGAGTCTTCTTATCTGTGGCTAATCAATTATTGGAGCGATCAAGATGACTACTTCTAGTAAAGCAAGTATTTTTTTTTAGTCTTATCATGATTCCTGAATGTGTTCCTGAGTACCGCTGAAAGGAAGTACCCATTCACAGAGAAAGTATAAAAGTTCAAGATGTGCAGGAAACAAATGCCTTATATTCCCTACATACCACCTTATTTCTTAAGTTAAAACTCCTGTAGAGTAAAACCTAAAGTAGAACCCTGTCATCTGTGCTTGTTCTTTGAGTAGTCTTAATTCATTTCTGACAGAATTGCTTTCAATGCTGCATTTGACCCCATTAAAGACAATTTATAGGGCTTTTGAAATATGAGGACAGTGTCTTCGAACTGCCTTCAAAGTACAAAAATTGTCATTCATCAGGCTTGTTCTGCCTTTATCTGCTTTTATGTACAGGAGAATTACGATCGTCACCTTGGACTGTCTTGATAGCAGCTGAGGGAGGTACTGCCTTCATTTTACTAGCAAAGATTATTATGAACAGCACAACTAGAGAAATATATGCTAAGTACATTGCTTAATTATACATAATAATTCTATAAAATGACTGAGCATCTTTCAGTGCATGAAAGTTAAATATAGACCTTAATGAGGCAAGCCAGGAACTAAAGGTGACATCGGGCAGGAGCAATGACACCACCCACCAATTGCCATCCCACAGCACCTGAACAAGAAAAGCTGAGCAGGTCCAGCAGTGATAACGGTTAACAGCCTGGTAACTAGAAATCAGGTCTATAGTAACAAGGCGGGTTGCAAGTCCAAGCAAAGCAGCAAGGCAAGGACATGATCTGCAAGGTTGAAAGCCAACCCACCAAATCTCTTATGCAAGAACTAAGGAAGAAGCAAGGGCAGAGGCCTGAGCCAGTGTCCAGCTCCTTGTTTGGGAGGCAGGGAAGGAGCTACAAAAGCCACAGGTGAAGATTTTCTCACCACCTCTTGCCTGTTTTCACAAAAGCTATGGCATATTAGTGCCTGCCTTGGATTCTGATAGCTAAAGACTAAGGAGAGATGTGGAAGAGATTGCAAAAGAGAGTTGTGGAGGAAGGTGGATACAGGCTAGTAAGAGCTACTGCATCTGGTCTAAGTGTGTTGGTGTGTTTGGTGCCCTGAAGTGGGTACACTGTTAAAGTCAGAAGTTAAGGTAAGAAGGCTGATATCTGGCGTCAAAGCAGCTAGCAGCTGGAAAAAAATTGCTAAAATGAAAAATAAATTCATGTTTAACACAGAATAAGGAGATGTACTACTGTATTTTTTAAGGAGTAATGAAAAAAATTTTCTTTGCAGTAGCCAAGAAGAGTTTTCATGCATGCAAGTACATGATTGGCATCCCATAAGGGCTGTATCCTATAGTTAGGCTCTTGGAGTAAGAAAGATTTCTACTATTTCACCATTAATAAATGTAAAGACTAAGAACAGACCTGCCTTGGCTAATTTTAACAGTCTGAATGAAACCTACTGGTTTTCCTGATTTTGTTGTTGTGACTCCAGAACCCTCAGAAAGGCAAGCAAGACTGATCTTAACAATTTGCAAAGGCAAGCCTCCATGTAATTTTTGCAAAGGTCAAATGATTCAAGAATTTGATGCAAAGTGCAGCTGTGATCTGTGTGAAGACAAGGCCTTGAACTTTTAAAGGCTTAATTCTCACACAGCTGTTGACTTCAAAGAGTTAACTGCTATTGCCTGTAATACCCTTTTTATCTGTGGCCTTCCTTTCCAGTGATTTTCCATTTACGCTGGAGATTATCTCAATGCACTATGTAAGCTTCAAATCAAGAGATTAATCACTTCATCAGCCTTCATTTTTGGAGGATTGTTTTCAAATTAAGACAGACCTTATATTATTTTAACCTTGTTACTGTTTGCATGTGTAGGGAAACAGCTTGATAGCACTGATCTTCAAGTTTATATAAGCATGAACTGTCCCAGATATCACAAGAAAAATGTTTCAAATGTTATCTATCGTGTAAGATCTTGAGTTCTAAAAATACGTATGTAGCACTTGGGTTTGTTTTTTAGGTGTCATTGAGGTAACATGACACATGAACTATCACTGCAGCTGAATTATACTTCAGCTTGCCTATTCAAATTGATCTATAGTCACTGATATAGGATTGGTAGTTGGTGTTGTCAGACTACTCACAGTCTGAAAGCAGAGTTGGTAGCCTAGGGGAAAATCTGCTGGAAGTGTACTTACTACTTGTGCTCTGTGGGCATTAGTTTTAAAGCACGTGTTATGAAGTGTTTGAGATGCACATGTATGACATGTTTGGCTGTCATTTACTCTGATATTCTTCTGAGCCAGGAATTCTTAGCTTAGACAGACTGAATATGGGTGAGAACTAAAAGTCTGAGGCAAGATCTCTTTGGGAGTGATCCTACCAAGCTAGAGGAACTAACAGATAAGTGTGGAAGGGATAATAGCTCCCCCTGCAATTTTGGATACTTGCCTGTCCTTTGTAACTCACATCTTGCAAGTTTTTTTGCTCGTTGGTACTAGATAAATGTACAAAATTGTGTTTATGGACAGTTTTTGTTATCAGTGTGCAGTAAAGAAGTAACAACTTGGTCTTTCAGATGCAGGCTTTGCAGCTAAAATCTCCTCTAGTCTCAAACTGAAGCTTTGTTACCAGAGCACAGTGTTACAGAAGTTATAGTTCAAAACTATTTGTGATACTGAATGGCTCCCAGAGGAAAGGGAACTTCCAGCTCACAAACCAGATACGTGTCACAGTTTCATTTTTCTGTTCTTGGTGGTTGTATACTTTTTTTTTCATGCAGTCACTGAAAAGTATTTTGGAATGTGGTAAAACTCACAGCTTTGTAAACAGGCAGTACCTAAATTGTGATGAACAGAATCAGGTAGTTGAAGTTGATGCAGCTGAAAAGTAATCTGGTAAAAGAATAATTCTATTTTAGCCACATCAGATAACCACATCGTTAGCTATGGAGAAGTAGACAATCTCTTAATTCTAGGAGTGGGGTGGATGTAGACTGGGTTATGTTTCTATGCACAACCCTTCCCATTGCAAATGGCCACCACTGAAAAGATGCTAAATTTAAAGTACAGCTAACTAGCTGTTATTCTACTATTCCCTCTCTGATGAGAATAAACATGTGGGAATGTCTGGTATCTCTTTGAGATAATATACTACCCAATATTAAGAAGCCCTTTACTTTTGATTCAGTATCAAAGAGGACAAAGTTATCAAATTTCTTGTGATTTTAACTAAGCTTGTTGTTTTTTTTGATTGACATTTCCTGTCCCCATTACTTACATTTAAAGGCTGTTTCAGAACCTTCATATGTGATTAGAAATTTCCAACCAGAGCTCCAGTATGAGTTTATGCCTATTTTGTGCACACAATATCGTGTTTTAGCCTAAACAGATCTTTTCACTTTAGGATACATCTGTCCAGATAGTTTTGTAGTGGGTGATTCTGTCCACCCACAGCTTTTCTTACACTAGATGGAACTAGCCAAGCTCCAGACTTCTCTTACAATAGAATGGGGGTCTCCATTTACCTAATCATGTTGCTATCCTTTATCCATATCTCTTTTGTTTTTTAATAGGCAGGGACAGAATTGCGTACAGTACTTTTGATAAGGCCTCAACAGTGCTTTGTACTATAACCCCCTACTTCTGTATCCCATGCACCTCTGTATTTGTAGGTTGTCCCTGCTAGGACTATCATCTCACCTGATACATCCTGTAATTCCTTTTGCCTTTTGACAAGCATATTACATTTGTATGTCAGGCAAGTTTATAAAAACAGAACAATGCCCTGTCAGGGTGCAGATATAAAAACAGAGATGTAGAAAATAAAATCTAGTCTATGTATGTTCCACACATGTGGCATCAGTTGATACACAGCTGTGCTTGTGTACAAAGAAACCCCTGAGAATTATGCCAAGCCCTCCGAGGACCCAGATTTCCTCAGCAGTCTGTGAAGGGCTGGGGAGCTCATTAAGGTAGCAGAAAGGCTCAGTGGCAAAACTCCCTTTTTCTCTCAGATCTCCACGCCAACGTGCAGCAGCATGTGTTCTGAATACTGAATGTAGAAATAGGTTCTAATTATAACGGAGCACAAACCTAAGAAATTAAAAATGTACTAAATATAGCTGCATTAATGTTTTAACAGACTTTTGAGTATATACACAATGCAGTACATTGTTGTCACTATGATTTTCTGCCTCTGTGTTTACAGGCCCTGTACATATTCTAATATTCCCTGAAAATATGCAGAGTGCAATAATAAATAATGTTTGGAAGAAAGAAATCCCTCACGACTTTTGCCAATTTAATTTATACCCTACAAGAATAAGATTTAATTACCCTTATCTTAATTGTCCTTAATGTGGTATGCACAGTAACTGCAGGTATTATCAGCCATAAAATTATTCAGCCACAAAATTTACCTAAACTGCCCAAAGCACTATTTTCCATACACCTATATCAGTTAGAAATGCTTTTATTTAATTTATTCTAAATTCATTGGGCATAATTTTTATTAGATGAATTCCTTGTTTTGCTGATAAGAGACATAAAAGTCATTATTATTTTGTGGAAAAGGTTACCATAGTCTATGGCTGTGGAAACAGCTTATTTTTTAAATGCCTGTACTGCTTTCACTCACCTTGTGTCCATGCAGAAACATCTTTTGTTCATAAAACTGGAATTAACTTCAGGGTTTTGAAAAACTGGGTCGAACATATAGAACAGTTTTAGCTGCTGCTTGAACTTTGAGCCTAAGCTTTTCTATCATGGAGTTTTTCTATTATGCCCCCCCCTTTTTTTTTCCCCTAAAATTGTGTTTCCAGACACAGTATTCAAAAAAACCAAGCCCTGTACTAATTGCATTCCATGTTCTATGCTTTTTCTGATCTTGTTTACACTTTCAGCAACTGCATCAAAAGCGTGCTTTGTTCCTGTATTTGTGTTCTTCTCTGTGATCCTTCCCATATGAAATTCAGATTTTGCCAGACTCTTTTGGCCAGGTGAAACCTCTTACTTGTGAGCTTTTCTTTCCAAGAGAAGCCTCATGTTATTTTTTTTTATTTTTTTTTTCAATGAAATATATCTAGTGAATTATGAGGATCAGATTTGAGCAGCTGAGGAAAGAATGCTGAAAAAACCCACAAATATAAAAAAGAGGAAGTTGAAATACATCAGAGAAGAGCAGAAACCCAGAGTATTTCTGGAAGCAATTAAAGAGTTTGCTTTATGAAAAGTAAAGCAAGGGAGATGTTATTGTAAGAAAAAATATTTTCTGCCAGAGGTTTGGTTTCTGGCATCAACTTTTATGTACACACACAACTAAGGAGAACTTTTCTTGGTGGAAAAGTTTTCCTCCTTGGTGGAGGCAGAAAGTGAACTACAAACAAGCTATGACCTTAAATTCATCAAAAGGATTTTAAAGGTGAGTTTTTTCCTTTTTTTTTTCTTTTTCTTTTTTTTTTTGTTTTTGTTTTTGTTTTGGAGATTCTGAAGGTTCAAACATCTGGGTTTATTCTACTTTCTTTTCTTTATCGCAGGTCCACATGTGGTACTGGCTTGTAAGGTATGGTTTGGTTGAGGCTGTGGCAGAGCTGGTTTGGGAACACTTTAGGGATCACACAGAAGTTGACCTTGAGACAACGATCTTATGCAACTTAACAAAAATAACACAATGATTTATTGAACTAGAAGTGACTTTCACAGAAAAGCTATCTTATGAATTCCATTTGTCCTCTGCTACAAATTTATGAGTGGTATCACAGGTGTTTTTATAAATACATAATCCTGGGCAATCAATCTATGTAATTGTAGTATAGGTCAATCTACCTTTCAAACATTCCTTCAGTATTTTGGCTTTTGTATACTTTTGGTTTTTTAGCACTTCCAGCTTCCTGTTCCCAGAGACATTCGGAAACAAGTAGTTGTAAAGGTAAGCAGAGAGCTCAGTGTTCAGTGAGTAAGGTTTTGGAAATGTTTTTGTAGTTTACTCATCATGAAAAGACGAGTGACAGCTTTTAGCATGGTTTCTAGTGATACATTTGATTACATTATCAATAACTGCATAGTAATGGCTTCCCACTGTTTCTTTCCAATGTAGGTAGTTGCTGGTGGTGCTTTCTCGTGAAAGAAGAGGAAAGATGGTTATCAGGAAAAGCTATTAGAATGTAAACCAAGAGAAACTCAAAAAATCTCTCCTTTTTTGCATTACAATGCTACTTGTTTCAGACATTCAGAAAAGCTGCTGACTGACTGCTTTGCTTACTCTAAGCATTCCTTTAGTTCTGTAGATTAAATAAATACATTGTTGCAAAGCCTGGGAAAGTGATTCTTTTTCTTTTTTTCTTTTTCTTTTTCTTTTTTTTTTTTAATAATTACAGAAGAGGGAGTTGGATCAGAACTAGTCATTCCCCTGAGAAGTTACACCTCCAGAATAATCTTGCAATGTAATAAGAAACAAAAACAAAACAAAAAAAAAAACAGAACACAACAAATCCAGAATGAGTGATAATTAACAGAGCTAGTTGACATGCTGTTCTTTAAAAGTTAAAGACGTACGTCAGTTGGAGACAGGATATCAAATATCAGTAGGAGAGCAGCAGGAAACTTTTCCAGTGGATGAAAGGGATAAAAAGAAGAAAAACAAGCCCTGGTTGTGCCAGCAGCTGACTAGGCTCCTGACATACTCGAAGCACAGACGATTGTAACAAATACCAGAGAAAACAGTATCTTCTAAACAAAAATGCTGCTCACTTTGAAACTTTAAAGTCAAGATAAAATTGTGAATTGCAGACTAACATTGAGGCAGTGGATACGTGGATCACAGTGAAACGAAATGTTGCAACCTGCTTGCAAAAGATTTTCTGCTGTACGCTGGGTGAACCTCAGTCCTCAGGGACTGTGGGCTGGGAAGGCTAGCTGACATAGAAATGCAAAATTCCAGGGTTCCACAAGAACCAGAGGCATTATTCCTGTGGAGGGTGGGGTGAAGCTGGAATGAATATTCTTTCCTTTTCACATGTTAAAAGCTTTGTGGAAACAAACCTGAAACTGGTGCATCTTCAAGTGTAAAGCCTGTTGCACAAGCCAAACCATCTTAAAGAAAACATGAGAAAAATGAAATTTAGGAAAGCTCTTAGCAAGACATGATGATCCTGTAGTAGCAGCTCTTATGACCTTCTTGCTTCCTGCTTGTGGTCAAAGCCAGCAGGAGCCAGGGAAGCAATTCTCCCCTGCAGTCCTCTGTGCTTCTGTGGTTATTGAGCCCTAAAACCCTATGGAGGGAAAGACAGAGATTTTGGCAAAGTCTGGCCCTTTCCCCTTCATATATTTGCTATCTTATTATATTGTATTTATTTTTTACCATATTATCATTTTACCTTTCAATGGGAATGCGTAACTTTATTATCCTGAAACTTGAAATGTAATTTAATTAATGTTCCAAGCTCTCCCTTAACAGAAATATAAATGAAGTGACTAATTCAGCAGTTTCCCATGCTTAGCAACAGTTGCAAACAGAGAAGTCTGTAAAAGATATTTCCAGCCTATGATTAAATATCAGGTTGTTCTGAGCTGTTCTTTTATGCCCACTGCACTTCTTTGGCAAGTCCCCTAAATTCAATGCCTCAGGAGTAAATAAAATCTGTAGGATAAATAATGAAATAAACCGCACTGAAAACAGTAAAATCTGTAGGACTTTCAAAAGCAGCCTGAGACGGTGACCTACAGCTTGTAGGTTCAAGAACGGAAATACGAGCCTGTCCCTCTGAAAGTCAGATTTTGCTTCTCTACAACCCCCTTCAGAGCAGGTTCCAGGATGGAACTAAAGGGGGTGCAACCAGGGCCTGGGCACACTTACAGACTTTCATGGCCTACCTGCACGCCTGCCTTCATGGCCTGCCTGCCCTGCTCCTTGGTGGGGATGGTGGGATAAGCCTTGCCTGCCTGCCACCCCATGGGAGCACACAGAGCCCCCAGCCCCCAGGGCACTGCACCCCAAAAGGTGGATGGAATTTGCACCCTTGCTGGGTGAGGGGTGATGGCAGTGAGGGAGCAGCGCTCTGCTCTGAACTTTAATCCAAGCACATGTGACTGTATGGACGTACACAGCCTGTCTCACTTCATTTGGCTCCTAATGAAGTAAATGGTGGTGGTTTTCCTGGTGACGGCAATGGAAGCTGAACAGGCTGCTCAAAGGTCTGCTCCTCTGGCGTAACTTATTTTAACCAGGCTGGTACACAACAAAAGGAGGAGACCACAAGGAAACAGTAATTGGCTAGAAACCAGAAAAACCCAAAAGGCAATGAAAAAAAACAAAACAACCCACCCCCCAGACAAAACCGCCTAAAGAAAAACAACAAGAGCAACAACAGGCAAAAAGCAGCATGTCTATTATAAAACAAAAAGGATTGCTTTGGAAAAAGAAAATGGCTGCAGAGCCATGGACTAGTTTGGGGTGCAATTGCTTGTTCCTTGGACAAAATGCATCTCCTTCATTAAGCAGCTAAATACTCACCCTCCACCAGCCAGAAAGGACCAAAGCATGAGAACACTACATGAGAAACAAGGCAGGGGGATCAAAAGAAATTAAAAAGAGGCAAAGTCTGAGCAGAGGGTACTAAACTAGGTTATGGTAGTCAATTTAATCCAGAGAAACTAGGATTACATACCTTTCAAAAGTGAAGGGACTTCTCCCTTCTACCCATCTGAGAAGTGGCTAATGTAGAGACAAAACCCAAACAAGCTACTTCATCAGCAGCAACAGAACAGATAAAAGTTTAGCTTGACTATCCTTTCTTTCAGAGAGAAAGAATAGTGATTCTTTCCATCTGTTCAGTAATTCCCAGTTACAGGATTTAAAACTATCTTTGGTATTAAAGTCCCAGTGAAAATTTAAAGTTGCTCCTCCTCAAGTTAAGGGAGGACAGACACAAAATCTGGTCACATTAACCTTAATTCTGTGGGAAATAAGCTATAAACAAAGATGGAGATAAAGCTTAGTAAGGCTTAAGGAAAAGATGCATACAGGGGCACCAAAAGAGCATCCAGCTTGTAGTCTACTGGGCACACAGACCTTAGTCCACAAACTCAAATACTTATGAAAAGGATGCAGTAGTATTGCCCAGAGGCCTCCTAGTTATCTATAAACTTGATGTGAAGGAACTGGATATAAGCATGAGAAAGCAGCATAATTTCTGCATAACATCTATGTTTTTTCAGTCCTTGACTTCTTGAGACTACCAGGAAAGTTGTTTGGAACGGTGATTTTGTGAGGTAGCCACTTGAGTGATTTTTTCTCTCATTGACACAGAAATAAAACAATTTCCTGTTCTCTCCCTTTACCTTCTCCCCTTCATCTCCCCTCTTCACCACCCTTCTTTGCCTTTCTTTCTTCTTTATTATTGAGTCAGGTAGAATGTGAATTGGCAATCATTTATGTGTGATACCCATACTCTCAGTCTCTCAAAATAATTCTGTGCACGTTTTTCAATTGTTTTAATTTAGTTAAGCTAAATCCTCTCCCTCTTTTTATGCTATAATGTTGATTAGAGGTTTTGCTAGAGACTATAGAATGGCATTCTGATAGTACCTTAAAAACAGGAAAACAGTATTCTAGGCTTCTTTTACAAGCTTGCAGAACATTTAAGTACATGTTTGTTATTGTCTTTGTTCACCGAGGGTGTGTCAAATTGCTGAGATTTATGACTTCTCTTCATAGGAGGATGTTTGATTAGTCAATAAAATGTTAGAAAGCCTTAAATTTCCAAGGGACACAAAAGCCATTTAACAGTTCCTCTTATATTGCTGCAGGTGAATTTATTCTTGCATGCAAGGCATCCTGAAACTGCCTAAGTAGGCTCTCTTTGGGTAGTTATACAGATGTGTATTTGTTGTCCTTGAGGAAAAGCTCCAGGATATGTTAACCACTGGACCTGTGTACAGTTCAAGTTTAGTCAAGGATTAGTCAACTTTTAATTACTCTTCATATTTTAAAATACAGATACATCTATTAAAATGAATGCAGACGCTGGCCTTAATTATGTTTTTTTTCTGCTTTATTTAACCTGCATTTTTTGAGCAGTGTAATTAGTACTAATACTTTATCCATTCTTTCTTTACACCCAGTGGCTATAATGTTTTGCAAATAGCCCTAAACAAATGTACAGTTTAGCCCTACCAGCATGGAGAATTTGCAGAATTCCTTGCTGAGCTGCTCATTCTGATTTAGCACCTGCTTAAGCATAAGCATGATTTTGGTCCTACTGACTTAAGCAGGTTTTAATCAGGTTTTGTCTCTCCACTGCACTGAGATTAATTAACATGCATATAGATTAATTAACATGCATGTTTAGGCATTTTTTTTTAGTTTGCTTATGCTTCCTGCAGGACATGTAACTGGATAACTACCCATGGCATTTGAGCCTGCAGTTCATGGACTCTGAGCCAGACACAGCACAGAGGAAAGATACCTGTGCTTTCATCTGATGTGGCCTTGGAGGTAACCAAGCCTGGCGGCACAGAAGTCCAGGCTTCCACTAGAAACTTCTGAGGTTTACAAGTGAAATCCTGAAAAGTTGAAAGAGCTGGAAACCACTAAGCTATTTTTACATGTAAGCACATCTGTTACCACACCACATTAGGCACTGCACCACTCCAATGTTGGAAAAAATAGGGGTTAGATAGTCAGGAACTAGGTTATCACATGGAATGTTTCAAATAAGTGTCACTAATTGGCAGCCTACTAGAAAATTAAGCCATAAAACTGCAATGAGCGTTGAAGCTTCTACTCTGCTATTGTATGTAGCTTTCAAAATATTCTTGAGAAAGCTAAAACCTATTATTCTTGCAAGCAACTTGCACAAGAGAAGGGTTTTTACCATTTCAACAACATACCCAGCAGTATCCATCTTGGAGAAATTTGTAAGCTGTCAAGATTTTTATAAAATGATCTATTTCAAGCTAGTCTTCACCAAGATTAAAATGAAATCTGTTTATAGAGTACAATAAACACATGACAGATCTATCAATTTTCTGTGTCGAGAGTTGTTGCTGGTAAATCAATATGGATGCTAGGGCACCAGACACTTTAAAAATCGATGTAATAAATAAATAAAGAGTTGAATTACAGTTTAACACTGTGTGTACAGAGATGTGATTCATCTTGACACAAATAGTACATGCTGGATAATCAACAGAGATGACATTCTTTAAAAGCACTGAAGAAAGCTTGTGATCAAAGGATTGGACTGGAAGTAAAAAATTATTTCCAGGCCTGCTACTGACTGGTCTAATAGCAGATTTAACCTTCTGATGACTCAGTTTTTGGATTTGTGACATTAGAACAATAGAAAGTATTTTGAAACTCTCTGCTAAGGAAAATGTTATTAAAATTAATTATGGCTATAAGATATACACTTCCCATTTATAATCACATTTATGCAATGAGTTCCTCTGAAGCAATTACTGAATTACTGGGTTTGGAAAGCAGCCAGGAGAACTGTACCTGGGAAGTTAAAACTGGTTCTGAGCCTGATGCTGCTCTTTCCTTTATGCTTTCTTTTTTTCTTTTTTTTTTTTTTTTTTAATGAGCTTGAAAAGCATCCAGCACTGACCTAAAGGCAAGAAAAATGTAGGAATAAATGAAATGGCACAACCTGGTTTCTGATTAGCACAAGAAGGAAAAGAGAATGGCAGAGCAGTGAGGATAAGCAGGTCAAACAGGCTGCATAGTCAGTATACAAGCCTGGGAGAGATCTAAAGCACCCTGTTTTCTTCAGTTCAGTGGGCACATCTACTGTCAGCCTTAGAATAATTTTAATTTAGCATGGTGTACCTAAAAAATATCAAACATTAAGAGAAAACACATTCTTTTTATTCCTGGGTCCTTACTTGGAGTAACATCAGGTCTTTCTAAGAACAAGTCTATTTGTAGCCTGTGAACAATTTCTAGCCTGTGAGGAACCCACTGGGGTTCTTATTAATGCATTTCACAGTTTGTAGAGTACAGGTGTCAGAAAGGGGGGAAAGACAAAGAAGGAAAATAAATTTTCCAAAAAGAAAAGAAATACTATTGGAAACTTGAGAAAGAGACCCAGTCAGAAGGTATTTTCTGTGGTTTGATTAGGACACAGCAAATATTTGTAGGAAAGGGAAAGGAAACAGAGTGAGTAGCTAGCTATAACTTTTATTGAACTCGTTTTAAACGGGAATTAAAAATTCCCAGTGCATCATGCAGACAAGCAAAAAGGATGTGTCTTTATACCATGATCACAAAGATGATGGTGCTACTGCCTACGTGTTATTGGTTCTTTCATCTATTTGATAAATATTTAATTGTCAGAAGTTCAGTTTCCTTCATTCCCAAATAATCCAAGCACCACAACTGCTCCAACTTCCCCCCTTTATGTTTAAAATATACTCACACCCACCTTCTGGAAATTTAGTCAGATTTGGGTAAGTTAAGTTAGCAAGGCTTGCCAGAGTTAGCAACCAAAAGCTTCTAGTAGGAGTATTATGTTCAGCATCAGCTTTCAACCAGTTCTTGTTGAAATTAGCACACAAAAGCTGAAGCATTCAACATTTGGTATTTTATTTCAACAAAAATGTCACTTTGCCCTTCAATCCACAAGTAAGTCTTAGTTTATCATCTACCAAACTGCCTGTGCAGAAGTAGAGTGTACCATGTATCACATGCTTGATCAGATAGAGTGGTATCATGCTACTGTGGTAGTTCTAACTTACAGGACTGAACAATGTATAAAGGTGAGTGTACGTAAAGAATTTTTTTTTCCCAAACAAAAAGGGAGCTTAACTTTCCTTACTTTTAAAGAAGAAAAAGTAGAGTGGGCTAATGGAAGAAATGGGTAGGTCTGATGAGGTGAGATGGAGAAAGAAGATTTTAAGAGAGTGGTGAGTAAGTGTATTTAAAAGACAGATACAAAAATCACAGGAAAGAGGGTTATTAAATTTTAAACTTTTTTTTTTTTTTTTTTTTCCCAGGGAACAGAATTAAACAAAGGCAAGCTAAAAGCATATTGCCACAAGAAAGATACTCAACCTTTAGATCTGGAAATTTATGACATTTGAAATTTGATTCAGATCTGTGTATTCTTACCCTTTTAATCCTTTAATTAATTAATGTAGAGTAACATACCCTAGTAACACCAACCCTTAAACACTGCATTTTCACTTAAAATGAAACAGAAGGAAATTTTGGTTATTGAACTCTCACAAAGGTAAGATTCCTGGCTCTGAAGATTTTAACCACTAGGTCTGAACTGAAGTTTAGACGGAAGTGGACACTAAAGTTAATGATCATGAGGAATCACAGCAAATTAAAAAAAAAAAAGGAAGAAAATTAGTTGCAAAATAATTGAGAGAATATTCCAAATGTGTAATCATATCTGAGAAAAAAGGCATACAGGTGGGTGAATAAAGAAATATTTGGTTAAGGCAAGGTGTTCAACAAGAACAATAGGAATAGAAGTGATGATGCACTTAAATAGTGGGGTCCTGCAAAACCTTTCAGTGAGAAGATGACAATGATTCTTGGTGAAAGACAAGACATTCGCAAGTAGACGGTAGTGGGTGACACAATGGAAGGGTTACTATAGCACTGCACTTCTGAAGAGGAACTGTTGTCAGGTAAATGAGACCTAAAGCTGTAGAACTAGCTGGCTCCCTCATGGCATTGTTCATTTTGAGAGTAAATTACTCCCCTTTCCCCTGAACTGGGTCTATTTAAAGTAACAACTCTTCAGGGAAGAGACCAGCCACTATTCTGCTTGTGTAGCTCTTGTGTCTTAGCCTATCTTAATAAACTTGCTTTACAACAGAGGAACTTCTTGAGATTTCAGTATTTCCTACGTGGGAAGATCACAGAATGTGACGGGAGGCAGGTACTTGTAGGAATATTAAGGGCAGCATTAAAATATTTCTAAAAGAGGGAACATTTGTTCTTTTTTAAAAAAAATAAAATTATTTCTTTTTCTTCTTGATTGGTAAAATGCTGTGGTATAGTCTGGGCTCTTTTTTTCCTGAAAACAACTTCAAGGCAGGGAGTTTTTCAGCCTAAAACGAAGAGTTTAACTGTTCTGTACCGCTCATGAAAAAGACAATCTTGACGAAGCCGCCTAGATCAGGGCGGGCGGTGGAGCGAGCCTTTCGCAGTGCCCTGAGGTACCACAAACAGTACCAAACGGCAACCGGCTGGAACTGGAGCAAGGTATGCACCCTGCAGGGGGGCGGGGGAAACGACGACGGTTGGCGCAGAAATTAAAGGCAAAAATTAACCGCAGCAGATAACTCAAAGCCTGATTACAATCAGTCGCTCTCCCGGTGATTGACTGGGCGGTGCCGGCCGCATTCCTTCACGCCCAGCAAACCTGGGGGCCGCTCCCCCTCCTACACGGGAGCTTTCATCAACCCCCTCCACAACTGCCTCACGACCGCAGGCTGCGCAGGCGGGCGGGCGGGCAGGTGAGCGGCCCAGGGCAAGAAGAGGGCGGTCACCGCCCAGCCCCGCCCGCTGTCCCAGGCTGCTCCGCGCCGCAGCCGGGGGGAGGTGGAGCCGTTTTATCGAGAGCCCAAGTGGAAATTTCCCCCCTCAGTTGCCGGGTCCGCCGTGGAAGGGACGCTAGTGAGAGCTGCTTGTCCTTGTTACCCTGTGCCGCGTCCTCTCTGCCCGCCCGCCGCTATGTCCAACTACATCCACGTCCCGCCCGGCTCCCCGGAGGTGCCCAAGCTGGACATCACTGTCAGCGAGCGGGAGGGGCCCGGCTACCGCCAGGGCGCCCTCCAGCTCCTACGCCGCCTGCGGCCCCACTGGAGACCCGAGGAGGTGACGCTGCAGGTACGAGGAGGCCGGGGCTCCGAGGGGCCCACGAGCGGGTCATGCGGCAGCCTCAGCTTGAGGAGGAAGGGAAGAGAGGGAGAGCGAGAGGAAGGAAGGGGGGGAGGGTGGGCGGCCATTGTGTGGGGGAGCTGCCGCCTCGCTTCCTTCCCCTCCCCCTCCCTCGTCGCTCTCCGATTGCAGCCCCCTGCGCCGAGCCCCATTTGCCAGGCAGCCCGGCGGCTGGGCGTGTCGGCGCGGCAGCATCTCCTGCCCTCTCCCGGCGCTCCTTCCTCGCTGCTCGGTTTCCTCTTCCTCCTTCCGTGCCCTCCGCGCTGAAACTTAACTCCCCTTGTTAGTGGAGGGCAGCGCTCTTCCCCCCGCTCTCGCTAGGCCACCCCGCCGCCGGCCCGGGGGCTGAGGGTTGCGGTGTCGGCTGAGGGGAAAGAGGTAAACTTCGCTCTCGGTGGGTCTTTGCCGAGCAGGGCGTGTTCGTAACGCGGTAGGGGACTCCTACCTCCTCCTTGGGGCAGAGAAAGGCAGAGACAGCCGGAGGGGAAAGAGGAGAGGAGGGGGCTGGCGGCTGCTGCCATTGCTGTTGATAACGGACGCCGAGATAACGGCCGCGGGGCTGAGGTGCTCCATTGGCGGGCTCCCCCCGTGCCCTCTCAAGTAGTGAATAAATAAGTGTAAATACAGGCCTTGTATTCGCTGCTGGATTTGGGTTTAGGCTGAGGATATCGATATCAACCCCGTTAACGGTCTTAACATCTTTTAGTCGTGACCATATGCAGGAGTATCGCCACTTAGTCTGTGGTGTTCTCTAGGTGAGCCATCATTTGTATTTATGACGAGTCATCTGCTCGAGGATTGGCTGCTTTTGTGCTTCTAGAATATACTTAACCTGGCCCCGTACAAGCCTTCAGTCAGTTTACCTGGCTAACGCAGCCTTCGGTTGTAGCCTGCATTTAGTTGAGTGTTTTATTGTATGTTCTTAAACTCTGTTATTCAGCAGTTACTAATAAGTGGAAGAGTCTTAAGTTAGTCAAGTTCCTCTGAAGAGAGCTGCTGGAACTAATTTATATAGGAAAACTGAGCACATTGAGGTAATAGCACAAACACTGACTGAAATTTTCTGAAGTTTGTTGGTAGGAAAAGGAACTTGAGATGTAACAGTCCAGTTAGTATGACAATAAAGTTAATGAGGTTTTTCTAGGTAACTTCTTTGAAGGCTGAGGCCATAAGTTAAGCAGAGTCCCAACATCTTGAGATGTAATAAAAATAGCTTTACAACATGTAATACTAAGGGTTGTTAGGATCAGTAGAATATTTTGAGTTGGAACGGACCCATAAGGTTCATTAAGTCCAACTCCCTGCTCCTTGCAGGACTGCCTGAAGTTAGGCATGGTTTTGTTCACTTCTCAACAGAATATTTTACCGTCATACAGGAATTCTAATAAATGAAACAAACATTTTCTCAAGGAGGGATAGCTCTAACATTTTGAGAAAGTTCTAGTAGGTTTAAGAAAAAAAAAAGGTGCTTCCTTCCTGTGGCACCCTCTTTGGAAGAAGCAATTAACAGAACAAAAACCACTGGTACCACTGGTGTAGAATAAGGGTTAATGTGGTCATGCAATAGTAAAGTTATTAGACTACTGTCTGTGATTATAGGATTCTGTCTAAAAATTGTCTGAGTGCTGCTTAAACCAGATTATTTTATGACCAAAACTTTTCAACTCCCTTTATTTAATTTTGCTCTCTTTGAACAGCAGAAGAGCATCCTGTTCATGAAGCTCATCAGTGGCCTGTTATTTTTAACTCTAGTCTGTGTTTAAACCACTGTGCATACATAACAAGCAAGAATGCATGTGGTTTGAAACTAGTTGTATTATCACCATTGCTGCTGCAATCTGTTACACAGGCATGTTACACATACATCACGCAGCTTGATGCTAAAATGAAGGATGACTGTTTTCAAGAGGATGGAGTGAACAGAAGGTTGGCCTTGGAGTCCCCATACTGGAGAGCCATGTGTTTAGGGGGAGATGAAAGTGAAAATCATTTATTGCATGGAAAATATGCTTGACTAATCTGAAACAGCAGCATCACAGCAAAGTAGACAAAGAACATTGATAGGTGGAACTAACTACTGCTTCCTCTGTTGAACTCTCCTGTTAGCTACCTTTGCACTTGGTACTTCTTGGGTCAAACCAGTTAATAAGAAGTTGAAGAGTCCAGAGTTTGACTTTAAAAAGTTAATTAACTTCTCTTGTAAAAGTTTACTGTTGAGTGTCAAATTGCTTAGTCAGCTAAACAATTCTGTAACAGTGTAGTTAAAAAATTTTAGTGCTTAATCCTTGCTTTCTGTAAGGTAAGTATCTGAAGTCATGAATATATTTCTGCATTTTCAAACATTTGCATCATAGCATAGAGCTAGCATAGAACATAAATGTATCACTATTATTTTCATTGCATTATTTATCAGGAAGTCCATAGTGTCTGTAAGCATTGCCAGTTATTTGCTGGATCACAAGCAGCTCTGCTTTATCTCCTCTGTCTGAAGCTATTGGTGAATGTTGTCTCTACAGTACAGTACAAATATTCAAGTTATCATACATTAGTAAGGGAAAACAAAGTTTTCATGTCTGAATATTGATCTTCATGTGGATACTTCATGCATTTGTCATCTGAGGAGGTGTTAAGAGCTGAGTAGGACTGTTATATTTTCTAGGGTGTTATACCTTATGTTTATAGGGCATTATATTTTCTAAGTCTTAAATTCTTAAGGTTTGCTTCCTCTGCTTTACAGTAATACAAAGCAATGTCGTTAAAACTATTCTTTTTCAGTAATCACTTTTGGTTCTGATTTTAGTAATAAAATTGTAGAGTTGTTCAGGGTGGAAGGGATTTCTAG
This sequence comes from Pezoporus occidentalis, assembly GCF_034315485.1. Lineage (NCBI taxonomy): Eukaryota > Metazoa > Chordata > Aves > Psittaciformes > Psittacidae > Pezoporus > Pezoporus occidentalis. Next base: position 12,826,390 of record NW_026913748.1, on the reverse strand, counting down.
AGGCCTTTCTCCCAGTCTTCTGCTGTAGAGCTCACTGCTTGCTAAATCCTGAAGTGGGTTGAATTATGACAGTGGACATGCCAATTTTTGTATTCTGGACAATTCTTTATTAATCAAATATAAAGATGTAATTGTTAAACTCTTAAAGAGGTTGTATCACCCTTCTGATGAAAAACAAATACAATCACAGTTTGGAATTTATTGCAACTTGATCTGTTGCCCACCTTAAGAACTTTGTTTTTCTTGTGGAGGTGCGTTTTGGAGGGAGGATCTGTATTTGCTTACAGTATGGGAAGCTTAGTTACCATTTCGGTAAGTGTGGATTCAGGAATCTTTTATTTCATGACCTATTTTACATCTGGGAGGTCTGGTCATAATGAAGGATTTAGTAAGTTAATACATAATATCCTTTTTGCAGTGTAATGTTATGGTGCAGGAAAAAAAACCCAGTATTCCATTTTGAAGTAATTTCTAACATGTATTCTAAATTCTTACTGAGAATAAAGGCTGCTTGTTTTCATTGGTAAAAAGGCTTAGTATTAATATTTTAATTGAAACCATTATTTGGTTAGACCAGCAGAGATATATCAGAGATACAAAGTGGTAAAAATGGTGCGCTAGCAAACAGTGCTCTTGTCCTGGCCCAAACTGGGAGAAGTTTGCAAAAGAGATAAATTCCTTTAATAAGACTTTTCTGAATCCTGCAAGCTACTTTTATCTCCAGATAAATGTAATTAACTTTGGGTTTTTATTCTCTGAAGTAATTGGACCTTGCTTGTTTTTTGGTACTGTCTTTGTTGTTGACAAGATGTAGGTCTTTGGATTTATCAACACTTTGCATGACTTTAGTACTGTAGCATTTTTATAATTCTTTGCAAAAATTTGTTTCTGTAGCTATGAAATGTGAAGGTACAAGACAGGGCCATGCTTACAAAGAATTGTACTTTCACCATCAAAACAACACCTTCCTTCCCCCCTCCCCCTTTTTTCTCTCTATATACCAGGTTAGCTGTTTTCCCTTTTTGCGTTTTCTTCCTGACTTACACTAACTAGCTTTTCCTCAGGCAGTATTTTCTAGCTGCTGCTCTAATTCCTTTGCTTGTGTTGATCCTGGTATTTTCTGTGTAACAAACTGATTAGGTTCAGATTTCTGAACTAGTTAAAATACTTCATAGTTTAAACAGACTGAGTGTGGGATTTGAAGCATTGAAATAATTGAGTGAAAACAGAAAATGTCTCCGGGAAGGAAACTAACTTTTTTTTTTGTATCTCAGTGTAATTATTTTTTTCAAGAGGTTTTTTTTTTTTTTTTATTGCTTACCTGTTTTTTAGGGCATCACACTCTTAGGCAGTTGTGGAAGTAGTTAAGCCTATAAAGAGGAGGGCATGAGTTCACTGGCTAACCTTCCGAGGAGCTAATAAATCTAAGTGGAGAAGTGATGAGTGAAAGAAAGAATAAGAAAAGATAAAGAGTTGCAGAATGAGCCTCATTGCTGATGTGTTGTGGAAGAAATAAAATGTAATTTGAGATCTGCCTTGAATGCAGTGTTACAGGAGGTGGGAAATGTAGGCAGTGTTAGATACTATGGAAGGGTGGGTTGGTTTCTCCATTCTTACTAAACTACTGTTGAAGTTTGGTAATCTCAATCCCTTGTAAAGGGTTGATTTTGTGCTGCCAGTGGGTGGGGCAGCAATTGTGCATCTGGTGATGTTTTATGTAATCGATATGCCACATCACAGTGCATGGGGTAATCCAGTTGTGCATGAAATAGGTGTTTGCATTGGTGACTGGCTCTAATTATAGAGAACTGGTATTTGCTTAGGCACAGCTTGCATCTGGCTATTTAATGGCATGTATCTTATGCTGTAGACTTCTAACAGCGGAAAGGAAGGTAGCTAGCAAAGATGTTCTAGTTCCTGTTTCCTCATTACATGGCCCTTTCAAATTTTTCAGGGGGAGGAGCAGCAAATCAGTTCTTTGATTTAGAATAACATTCAACTCCATTTCTATTTTCTTTCAAAATTTGGAAGAAAGACTTGGGGGTGTTGGTTGACGTGGAACTGAACATGAGCCAGCAGTGTGTGTTCACAGCCCAGAAATCTAAATATACTGGGCTGCATCAAAAGGAGTGTGACCAGCAGGTCGAAGGAGGTGATCCTGGCCCTCTACTCTGCTCTTATGAGACCCTGCCTGGAGTACTGTGTGCAGTTCTAGTGTCCCCAGCATAAGAAAGACATGGAGCTGCTGGAGCAAGTCCAAAGGAGGTCACAAAGATGGTCAGGGGGCTGGTGCATCTTTTCTTTGGAGACAGGCTGAGAGAGTTGAGCTTGTTCAGCCTGGAGAAGAGAAGGCTGTGTGGAGAACTCATAGCAGCCTTCCGGTATCTGAAGGGGGGCTATAGGGATGCTGAGGAGGGACTCTTCATTAGGGACTGTAGTGATAGGACAAGGGGTAATGGGTTAAAACTTAAACAGGGGAAGTTCAGGTTAGATATAAGGAAGAAGTTCTTTACTGTGAGGGTGGTAAGCTGCTGGAATGGGTTGCCTAAAGAAGTGGTAAATTGCTCCATCCCAGGCAGTGTTCAAGGTCAGGTTGGACAGAGTCTTGGGTGACATGGTCTAGGGTGAGGCATCCCTGCCTGTAGCAGGGGGGTTAGAACTAGATGATCTTAAGGTCCTTTCAAACCCCAACTATTCTGTGATTTATTTGTAGTTGTTTTCATCTGTATCGGAAAATCTGTAAAAGATCTAAAACATTTTAAAAGTCTTATCTAGTTATCTGATGATGTTTACTATTTTCAGGTAGGAGAATATTCTTCAGAAACAAGATGGAAAATACGTAATTTGGGACTTTCTTCTGCTGTTAAAGAAAGCTTTCTTTTCATGCATTTAGATCACAACCAGTCCTTACAACTGTAAGGGTTGTAAGGGGTGACAACTGTAGCATTTTATAAGAGACTATTGAATGTAATTTAAATGATATTTATGTTGGGAATTTGGAGGATGTGAAATGTCAGTCAAGATTTTAAGGGGGCAGGGGGGGAAGAGATAAAACAAAAATCCCAAACAAAACAAAACCAACCAAACAAAAAAAACTCTAACCAACCACCCCCCCCCCCAAACAAAACAAAAAGACAAAACCAAACTCAAAACAAAAAATAAGAAACCTGCACCATAAGAGCCCTTCCCCCCCACCCCCCTCCCACTGCCACTGCCCTGAGTTCTTCCTTAAAGAAGGAAGATGCCAGGATTGATGATTTGGTAGCCAAAACCATGTTGAAGTAATACTGTATAGCATAGATAGTGGTGGTGCTGCTTTCTCCATGCTGCTGTCATGGCAGGGCACCCCAAGAATTCAGCAGGTAGCTGCTAGTTCAGCCTATGGCCAAACTTGCCATAGAATGGTGCCATTAACTTATTGGCTCCCTGCTAGCTTCGGTGCTTTTAATGCTAAATGGTTTTTGTTCGTGATCATCTGACCATGACCACCAAGATCATGTAGACAATGGCTTTCACCTGATCAGTGTAATGATCTAGAGGATATATTTACAGAGTCTGGAGACCTTTGAGTGATGTTGCTTGTAAGTCTTGCTGAATATGAGATTTTACCAAAGGCTGGCATTTTCTACTAGTTGTACTTAGGCCTTCTTTTTATGAATATCTGCAGAAAGAAGAAATGGAGACATAACTAGCTCTGTGTCAAGAAATTAAATTCTTGAGAGATGTATACTTGTGGATGTGCCGTTACAGATTATTTTTTTCCAAGGAAAAAAATGAAATTATATCTTGCAGTGCAAACTTGAAGTGTTGTGAGCATTAAAAAAGTGTATATTAAGATCTCCAGGAAGGAATAGACTTTTAATGTGCAAACTTGGGGGGAGATTTGGGCATTATTCCTACTTATGTGTGCTGAAACTTCACATACGTGTTCTGTTTCTACAGCAGCACAATACTGCCTTCTATAGTTCTATAGATGCGGTAACAGCCTGGAAGAAAAAAATCTTGGTTTCACATCTCTTGTGGGATATGCCCTGTGACGCTTCTGCCTGTTTGTACTTGTTACATGTGGTCGTAATTTTGTTCTCATTCTTCTCATTCTTTTGAACACTTGGAACAGTAGGGCCAGATACAAGCTTATGAGATAGTAACATATTCATTACATGCCCTTTTCAGGGATCTAATAAACTGATCATTGCTGAAAAGAGTGCTTTTAGGGTAAGATGCTTCATGTTCTGGTTGGGTTTTCTCTGCTTTTCCTGGATTCAGTTGGCCTGTCTTGTTTCTACAATGTGCTGCTTTCTAAGACGGCATTTAAGTGAGTCAAGTTTATTTCTAGCTTTTTTGCTTTAAGCCTGCTTTTCAGTAAACAGTTTGTTTGTTCCTAAGAGCTAGAAAGCCTGAACTTTCAGCTATATCTGACTAGACTGTGAGCCTGTATAAATATCATTTTCAGACATGTTCTCAGAATTTAGTTTAAGCTTTGCATCACCTCACCTGAAAGTATGTATTACAGTGTGCTAAATATGCAGCACGATAATTTAAGTTTTTACAGGTTATGAGGGTGCCAGAATCTTGCTTCTGGATTTTTTTGTGTTGCATCATGTTCTTGGCTTCTGTTGGCCATGTTTTTTAATGGATATCCAGAATTTTCTACCCCCTATTCATAACATTCTGTAGATTCTTCCATCTTTTTCCACGTGGCCTTCAGAGTTTACTGATTATCTTATCCATGTCATCTGAGTCCATTCTCTATGCTGCTCAACTGGTGCTTTTGTTACAGAACTCATGTTTTGCTCTGCTGCATCTCGAGTTCCGTTTCAGGCAAGGCATTCTAAGCTGATGCTTTAAATGCTATGGTTAAGGCATTCTGAGTAGGACAAAGTGTTATGTTCTTTTACTGGTAGAAAACATTGGATGTTTTCTCATGATGGAATATGGAAATTGTGTACTCTGAATAATGCCTTTAGAAAAGTAAGCAAACTCTTCTGCCTTTTTAAAAAGCAGTAACTAAAATACTCCTTGGTGTGAATAATTACTTACAGCAGCATGTTACAAATAGATGCTAATAAGTAGAGTTCCTAAATTATCAGTTGAGGGAGTCCAATTTCCTTATTGTGGATTTCTTTTTATTAACACTAATGAGATTTGTTTCAAAGGGATAATAGACCTGTGCAGTATGACAGAAGTTGTACAGTGGCCAGAAGTTTTAACAGCATAAACAAGTCAAATTCTTAGTATTTCTTTGCATCAGCACCACTTAATGTCTGGATTGGGGTTTGGGTTTTTTTTGGTAGTATCACTCTTTCTGATGACCTTAGAGCCTTGTCTTTTTCATAATACAATTTTTTATGGTGTGAAAAGCAAGCTTTATTAGGTGATTGTTTTATAAGTAGGAAATGGTAGTTAGCACAAGTTCCAATGATTTAAAATAGTCCTCTTGTGTGTTGGAAATTATTGCTTTTGTTTGTTGCCTTTGTCCTTTGATGAAAGACAATAGAATTTTTCTTTTTTTTTTCAAAATCAAATAGTGGTTTTGATCCTCCTTAATTGAAGAGAGATTTCACTTTTGGCCCTGCAACAAGAAGATAAGATTTTTTTTCTAGTGTTACATTTCAGTTTTCCTTTAAGTATGGCAGACAAGATACTTTGTAACTTCATTGACAGTGCAATATAAATCACTTCGCAAAATGCTCTTTAAAATTTTTGAGTTAATTCTGTTTTTATGCTGAAATATATAAGAACCAGTACTTCTAGATTGTTTTGCCATATTAAAGTGCTGTGTTGTGTTCTTGACTCCCCTGTGTGATAAATAAGCAGACTCATTGGAGCACGTCCAGCAAATGGCCCTGAAGAGTGTCTTTCCTATGAGGAGATGGGACTGTTTCCCCTGGAGAAAAGGGGACTTGCAGGGATCTTAGTATGTATAAATACCTGATGGGAGGGAATGAAGAATAGGGAGCCAGACTCTTCTCAGTATCCAGTGACAGACAAGTTTCTGGGTGTGGCATAAAATGCATGTGAAGTTCGTTTTGAATGCAAGAAAACACTTTTTTTTTGTCTCCCTGCTGTGGGAGTGGTCAAATGCTGGAGTGGGTTGCCCAGGCAGCTTGTAGTCTGGAATTCCTGGAGATGCTGGACACAGTCCTGGGTGGCTGGTTTTACTTGTCCCTTCTTGAGAATAAGAATCTGAACTAGATAATTTACAGGAGATCCCTTGTGATCTAAATAGCAATGCACTTAGAAGGGGAAAGGTTATAAATGAATACATTGTACCATAAAGGTATAATTTGTAGGTCATACTTGGAAAGCATTTAAGTACTGTCTGTTCAAATTAGGTTAACACTGCTCAAGCACATCATCCCTCTCTTGATACAGCATGTGCATGGCTGCAACGGTATGCTTATGTACATGGAGAAAACTTAAAACATCTGTGATAAGTGTTAAGCAAAAAAATAGGATAGTATGCTAAATGATACAGTATTCTTACTTGCACTAACATCGTAACAGTTGCTATAAAGACAGTTTAGACAAGAGTCTTCATTACTTGTCTCTAATTCTGGGTTATTAGAATAATAGCTAGTAATAAAATGTGTCCATAAATTATGAAGTCTTAATTTTGAGTCAGTCAGGGTGACTTAGTAAGCAGGTTTATATGAATTTATGGTTACCCTGTATAGATGGAAGTAACCCGATATGCTAAACCTATCTCTGCAAGATTGTGTGTTCATAACCATTTAAGAAAATGAAGGACATTCATATTCTCTGCTATTATCTTTCCTCAGGAACTTGAGCTATAATTTGTGATGGCAACTAAACCTTCCCTAGTCCTTTTCTGCATTTATTGATGAGGTTTTTCACCTCATCACATAGGGGTGCTGAGAAAAGCAAGATGCAGTAGCTAAAACATAGCATCTTCTGCTCTGAAAGTCTTTTCCTAAATGGGGAGACTTGAGCCAGCTTCTGAATTTTTTTTTAAGGAATTAAAATTGCTTCTAGTGCTTGATTTCTGTAAACCTCTGGGACTTACAGATAAGCTGGTACTTCTGTTTGAGTGATAGTACTTTTAAAAATAAAGCTTACTTTAGGAGGAGTAAAAATTCCTGAATTATGTTTTGCTTTTAAAGAAAACAACACAAACACCACCCCTCTTCCCCAACAACAAGAAAAACCAAAACAGAAGACCCCAAACACCCAAATTGTCCAAGGTTCTAAGGAGTGATACCTGTAGAGAAGTTGCCTGTTATTGTCATGTAGTTTTAATCAAAGCATTTCCTAAAGAATGGTGATAAGTTAAGCTTGAAGGATATCCACCCAAGGAAAAATTGTGTCTTAACTGCATGTTACCCAACTTAAATCTACTTCCTGGTTGTTCTAAGGCAAGGTCTTGAAAGGAGGTTTTGTGCATCGTGGGAAGGTTTAATCTTTTTTTAATTCGGTTTTATTAGGGTTTTGGGAGAAATGGAGTAGAAGAGGCATAACTGTAAACACTAAAGAAAAATTGAATATAATTACAATTGCTGTGAGAACCTCAACTTTAAGTTGTTTACCTTTTATGTTTAAGACTGCAGGAGAATGTTCAGGAGTCATGCAAACATTGGTATTCTTGCTTGTGAAGCTTCTTCTCACCTGAGGATCTTAATGCCTTATTAAGTTACTTGCCTAATAGCTAGCATTAGTATGGGTATTGCTCAGCTAGCAAGTTCTTTTTAAAGTGCCAGACATCTGTTTTCTGAGCTGTACAGCTGTCCTGGATTGCAGTTTGAAATTAAGAACTGCTGTGTTACCCTTGCAGGCATCAAGCCCAATAACTCAGGATCTAGCCTGATGTTTGGTAGAATCTCCGTGAGTTCAGCCTGTATAGTAACTTATTTTAGGCCTTATCATGTGTAAAAGGACAAGCAGCCATCAAGGAATGGGGTATTTTTTGGTCTGCTCTCCCCTTTCCTTAGCTGGGAACTTGTAGTATCCATACCTCCATCATTTTTTGAAAAGCAGTGAGTAGGTTGTAATTAGATAATAAGCATAATGCTCTGTTCTGTGGAAAGTTAGTTGCTTTATCTTCAGTATGTTCATGAATCAATGGCGAAACTGGTTCAGTAAATTTCAGGGCTTTAAAAATTTCATTTATGTACATCTTAATAATATAGACTTAAAATGCCTTTTCAGTCTTTTAAATGGTGTGTACTAGTTATGAAGTACAACGTGAGGATGGTGGGTCTTGTCAAATGCTTTTAAATTTGGCATGGTGCTTGAAGCTGAAGGCTAAGGTCTTGAATTTTAAGTACTTTCTCAAAATTGTAGAGAAGCCAGGGTAACTTCAGGAATTATAGAATCCTAGAATAGTTAGGGTTAGAAAGGACCTTAAGATCATCTAATTCTAACCCCCCTGCCATGGGCAGGGACACCTCACACTAAACCATGCCGCCCAAGGCTCTGTCCAGCCTGTCCTTGAACATGGCCAGGGATTGAGCATTCACAGCTTCCATGGGCAGCCCATTCCAGCAGCTTACCACCCTCACAGTAAAGAACTTCTTCCTTATATCTAATCTAAACTTCCCCTGTTTAAGTTTTAACCCATTACCCCTTGTCTTATCACAATGAATTATCACCTAATGAAGAGTCCCTCCCCAGCATCCTTGTAGGCCCCCTTCAGATACCGGAAGGCTACTATGAGGTCTCTTCTCCAGGCTGAAGAGCCCCAGCTTTCTCAGCCTGTCTTCATACAGGTGCTCCAGTCCCCTGATCATCCTTGTGGCCCTTCTCTGGACTTGTTCCAACAGTTCCATGTCCTTTTTATGTTGAGGACACCAAAACTGCACACAATACTCCAAGTGAGGTCTCATGAAAGCAGAGTAGAGGGGCAGGATCACCTCCTTCAACCTGCTGGTCACGCTCCTTTTGATGCAGCCCAGGATACGGTTGGCTTTCTGGTCTGCAAGCGCACACTGCCGGCTTATGTTCATTTTCTCATTGACCAATGCCCCCAAGTCCTTCTCTGCAGGGTTACTCTGAATGTCTTCTCTGCCCAACCTGTAGCTGTGCCTGGGATTGCTCCAACCCAGGCGTAGGACCTTGCACTTGTAATTTTTAAACTTCATAAGGTTGGCATCAGCCCACCTCACAAACGTGTCAAGGTCCCTCTGGATGGCATTCCTTCCCTCCAGGGTATCAACCGAGCCACACAACTTGATGTCATCGGCAAACTTGCTGAGGGCGCACTTGATCCCACTGTCCATGTAGCCGACAAAGATACTGATCAAATGTTGAATTGCTCTCGGTCAGTACCTCAAGGCTGGTGGGAGGATGATAACCACCAAACTTGGAACTGTTTGTGACCTGAGTCTTGCTTTTTAAAAGGAGTGAGTAGTTTAGAACTCCAGGAGTATCTGCACTAGTTGTGCACTGATCAGCAAATACTGAAATTCTGAAGTGCATCAAAATTATTTTTGATTTTGTGCGCCTATATTTATGACTTTTCATACTGGTTTGTTTGGGGCTTTAATTTACAGCTTTTTAAATCCATCATTTTCAGTGTAGTTGTGTGAAAATTCATTTTACAATACTAAACTTTCAGTTATGGCCTCTTTTATGTAGTATTTCTGTTGTTCACTGCAGCATGTTTTCTTTTTTTTTTCGTTCCTCTTTTCATGTGCTGTACCATGTCCCTAGCCAGGCATGGTAAAAATCCTTGCAATTTTCTTCACCATATTTCTGTATCATAAAGATTTCCTTTTTTAATACTCAACCTAGTAATCATCTGTTTTGTGAACAAAGGAACAGCACTGCATTCCTTTCTTACACATTGAATATACAGATGCAGATTTTAAGTTGCTTATGCATTATTTTTCTTTTCAGCTGTTCACAGATGGAATCACCAATAAATTAATTGGCTGCTACGTGGGTGACATAACAGATGATGTCGTTCTAGTTAGGATCTATGGAAATAAGACCGAGCTCTTAGTAGATCGAGATGAGGAAGTGAAGAGCTTTCGTGTATTACAGGCCCATGGCTGTGCACCTCAACTATACTGTACTTTCAATAATGGCCTGTGCTACGAGTTCATGCAGGGTGAAGCACTGGATCCAGAGCATGTATGCAATCCAGATATTTTCAGGTAAGCTTTCTATTTTTTAAAAAATTTAATTATTATTTCATTATTCAAGTCCTATGATGCATTTATGGTGTTCTGTCAGGTCTAAAGATCTCAAGTTTTACTAATATGAGCAGGGAAAAAATATATAAGCTTGCATTAAGTTGATGCTTCACACTCTTGACAGCTCACTGTCCTCTATAGTTATCGTGGTATTTCAGTGCTGAACAAATGATCCTTGCTGCCTCCCCAGAAGACTATATACTCATTAGAGGTTTGCTTATTGTATTTAATACCTGCACATCGCCATTATGGAGATCATTTAACATGGTGGAGTTGCAGGAGGCTGGACTTGTAAGGCAGATACTTCTAGCTCTAATATGTTCCTTTTGTGAATAGATTCAAAATAGTCTTCCATGCAATTTGCTAAACTATTAGCAGCGAATAGTGCCGATGTCTTAAGATTTTAGTTTTAGCATATATTCAATGTATTTAGTGTTTCCATGTATTCAGTATTCATGCTGAAATGTGTTTCCCTAAGGATGGCAGCTAATTTGAGTCAATTCTTCTAAAGAAAAGTGAGTTAGAATAAACTGAAAACACAGGTGATATATGCTATATACTATAGCAGAACTCCGGTGCCTCTCTCAAGTAGTGTGCTGTTAGTGACCTTTCCAGTCTTGAAAAGTGCTACTCTACAGCTGTGCTGCTATTCAGATTCCCTTGATGATTTTTTTTAAATATGTCTGTTAAACGTGTTGTAGTTATTTTCTGTTGTTGATAGGGGAAAATGCAGTAAAGACTGTCAGATGCATATTAAATACAATAAGCTGAACTTATTTTTTTTGTAGACTCATTGCCAGACAGCTTGCTAAAATCCATACTATTCATGCACACAATGGATGGATCCCTAAATCTAATCTGTGGCTGAAGATGGGGAAATATTTCTCTCTCATACCCACAGAATTTGCAGATGAAGAAGTAAATAAAAGGTAGGTATTTTATTTGGTTTCTTGAGTTGTTATTCTTTCTGGTGAGGGGTAGAAGAATATTTAACAACATTCTGTGGTAATGCAAGACACTTAACTCTGTCAAATGTTGAGTTTTGTCATACTCTTGTCTACTGAAGTCACTATGTACATATATCAGATAAGGAGAGTCTTCAATTTGTATATTGTGAATCTATACAGATAGCTCTTGGCTTGGTTGTACACTTAAATGGTGGTAGCTTTTTCTTTTTAAAGAGCCAATGTAAAATCATGTACTACTTCAGTCAGTTGTCTCAACAGTATTTGAGAGCCATTAGTCTGAAACTGAAACCTGTGTTCTGTGGTAAATACCAAAATCATGTTTCCTGGAGTTGCAGTAGTACTACTTGTTCCTTCTAACCTGTGCCTCTTAGCCATCCTGTATTTGTTTAGTTTAGGAATTTGTTCAGAACACGGTGATGTAAAAGTAAAGTTAATGAAAGGCTTTTTTTCACCTCCCAGGCTCTGATCCAGGGGACGAAAAGATCATTCGAGATGCGCACTCTCATAGAGTGTGAATGATTTTGTCACTGGAGCTTAAGAGTTTAATTACATTTTGGTTTTAGCATCTAGTGTAACTCTCAAGTTGTAAATAAAACTTTTTATTTTTTTTCCTTAGGAACTTAAAAAAATAAAGTATTTCTAAGGGTTCTAGTGTCAGTCACTGGAAGATTGGGATGAGAGGAATGGCAAAACTAGGAGCCATGTTTAACCTAAATAAAATTTCTGTGCTGCAAGCTTGATTTGAAGATAAGTTTCTCTGGGAGCGGAGCTCATATGTTTAAGTGAAAACTGTAATGTGGAAGTGTCTGTACACTTCATTAAACTTCATGTCACTTAGGAAGCAGATTCTAGCTTAAAAACATTCTTTGTGAAACTGGAAATCTGATGTCAGCTTCTTGCTGAATTCTGCATTGTAATTAAAGAATGCTCTAACAAAGTTGTGTTGTTGGTTTTTTTTTTTTCTTAAGAAAACTGAAAACTTCAGTTAATTGAAAAATCTAGAAGATAAAATGGCTATTTAATCACATTCCAATAGTTCTGTGGCTAGAACCAAAAATGAAAGTTTTATTTCCTCTGTATAAATACATATAATACTTCCTGTTGTGTATTCTTGTTGAAGGAAGTAATGTAATGTGAGCAAAAAAGCTGATAAAATCCATGCCATAACCCCTTCAATCTTTGCTCCTTTAAAATGCGCAGGATTGTATTCAGGTTGTACTCCTGACTTTTTGTCATGTTTACAGCACAGAATTTTCAGAGAGTTGGGGCTTTTGGTGGGAGGAAGGGGGAAATAATCATTTGACTGCTGTTCTGCCAGGGGCAAGAGTGCCTTGGTTTCAGAGAAGGTATATTGAACTATTTTCATCTAGACTGTTGCTGCAGGTAAGTTATTTCATTACAAATGCTTGGTGTGGAGCAACTGTGATAAATACTAAGTCTCAAACTTCTTATACCTGGAAAGGTTTCTAAGTGACATTCCAAGTCCTCAAGTTCTTCAGGAAGAGATGGCCTGGATGAAGGAAAGACTGTCAAATTTGGGATCACCAGTGGTACTCTGTCACAATGACCTGTTGTGTAAGAATATTATTTACAACAAGAAAAGAGGTAGGTGTTGAACTAAACAGTAAGTAGTGAATAGCTTTGATTATGCTGTAGTTGTATTTGCTACGTCAGTGGTGTTGTTTTACTGACTTGTTCAAATGAACTCAGTTTGAGCTTTTGAGACCCGATATAATGGTAGTGGTATCTGTGCAAATGCTTAATTAACTAATTCTCATCTGTATGTTCTCTACAGAGGAAGAGTGTTGGCATTCCTTTTCTTTAATCAATTAATTTATTAATCTGCCTGTGTGACTTGACTTCAGAGTACATAATGTTCATGTTAATTTTATTCCAGTTGTGTAGTGTTTTTAGGAAGAAAAAATAATCATACCAGCATAGAAAATAGCCTGAAGACCTTATCTCCTTTAATACGTGTATTGTTCTGGTTTGTGATTATGGGAAGACAGTTTCATAATGAAGTATCTTAGTGATACTTAAATTGTGTCACTGAACATAGTATTATTTTTTGCATAAGGAACATAGGCATCTTGAAGATTTCTTTTGTAATTACATACTTTATTTGAACAGTTGTAGGCAATACATGTCTTGGCAAAGAAATTATTTTTGCTTTTATTCTAATAAACGTAACTCATAATTCATGTTATTTAAAATTGCCTTCATTATAATTTACAAAATTTCTGTATAAACCTGGTTTCTTTTATTTCTTTTAGTGGTTTGAGGTTCGGTTACTAAATGAATTGATTAAAGGCAAACTTGTGATACTAAAATGGCCATTGTGTAGTTAGAATGCACAGCTTTCCTCCTATTTCAAATACCGGAGCTCAGCTGAGTACAACAAATTTAACAAATTAGATCAAGATTTTACTTTAAAGTGGGGATGCCATTCCTTCTAGTACCTTCATATTAGTTTGTGACAGTTTAGTGAAATTGTTGGTGTGGAAGACCAAAGTGCATGAAGTAAATGACTGAATGGAAATGAAGTTTATCAGTCATTGTTGGTCTTTGACATCTTAAGCTTATGCACCGTAAGTTCTGAATACAAACCAATACAAAGATGCTGGAGTTGTTTCTAGTGCGAAAACTGGCTGTGTATGTATAACCAGTTTCTGCATCAGATAGCACTGAATGCATGTGAATTGAGAAAATAAACTCAGTGGTTTGAATACAAGTTTCCCTCTGTGTAATACCACTTGTGGAGGGAATTCTTGGAGCTTCTGGTTTATAGGTGTATGCATACGTATGTGTGTATATATACAATGCTATTAACATAAATCTTAAATTCTGAGACTTCAGTACCAAACTTCAGTGGGTTTACTTAGTTTCAATGATGGGTTATAGTTCTGCTTAAATAAGTAGGGGAAACATGGAAGGCAAAAAAAACATCAATTTGTGGTCTTGCAGACATTGGAGTTGTGATTTTGCAGTACCAAAAATGGTTGGGGTTTTTTTTGTTTGTTTGTTCTGTGCCTTTTTTTTACTCTGGGTTTTTTCAGTACTGAAACTGTCTTGAGTTTTAGCATTCCAGAACAGACCCAATGAGATAAAAGTGATTTTTTTATAGTAATTTTTCATAGTAAAACCATGCTGCAAAAAAATAAAGGAGGAATTCTTTTAAAAGGTTCATATTGTGATCAGTAGGCTTGAAGTTCTTACCTTAAAAACAAATGCTATATGCTTCTCTTTTTGTAAACAGAATGAAGGAAAAAAAAACCCAATGCCAGCAGTGCATCACTTATGAGCAATCCTACAATAACAAGTGTGTGAGTGCTTAGTGTTTGGGGGCAGGGTGGGGAGGAGGAGGAGGTATGTGAACTGCTTTGGCTTCAAGCTGGTTATAAACAGTTTGGGGGGGGACTTGAAAATATGAAATAAATATATCAAACTAGGTTTGAATGTTGCAAGTGTACTGTATTGTAAAACTTTTGCAGTCTGGGTGCAGCAGGTACTGTTTTCATAGTAACCAAACCTCAATGCCATATGTAGAAAGAATAATTTTTCATTTGAAAGCTGTTTCTTAATAGTGTACTTGCTACAGAGCAAAAAAAAAAGTATCAGTCTTGGAGCATGAATTTTAGAAGTAGAAGCTGTAAATAAATGTATTGCTGGAATTCTGTGTAGCAGAGCAAAAGCTTTTATTTGTATGCAAATAATTTTGCAAGAACACAAAACAGAATCTTTAAAGATGCGCTTCATTAGGAATGGCATCAAACTGTATTAAGGTAGTTAACAGCTTTGGTGATGCTGTACTCTTGCTAAATTTGTTCTCCCATCTACAAAGGCTTCTGTGTATTAAAAAGACCTTGGTGACCCTAAAGTAGAATTAAAAGAGAGAAATGGTCTTTGTAAGATTAACTACTTTTTTCTTCTCAGTAAAGTTCATGCAAAGCTGGTAGTGCTCATTTGGCTTTTCAGAAGCTGGCACAAACAAAATTTATTAGTTTTAGAAACACTCTATCACGTTGTTTGTGAATGCTTGATTTGAACATTTACTGAGAGGGGTGTGTGTGTGTGGTTAAGCTACAGACTAGCAACAGATACTAACACACCTGTACAAGGTAGTTAGAATGATTATGGCTTGTCCCAGTGCTTTGCTTTAGACTTTTCTCTGCAGTAAATTAGTCTTAAGTTTTCAGACTTGAAAGAAAAATTGTAGTTGTGCCACATACTGTTTTTAAGAAGAATCAGTCTCAGGCTCTTAAATTTTATTTATGAGACTGGAATAGCACGTTGAGTGCTAGCTTCATTTAGTGGAGTTTCACTCATCTGATTTCAATTTGCTCATGCTGTGGCTGAGAACTGTCTTGCTGTTTTGTTAATGTCTGTTTTCAGTCACTCAGGATATGAAAATTTGTGAGTGTTATTTTACGTAACTCATAATTATCAGTGTAATCTAATCTTTGAAGGATATAACTTGGAGATTCATGTTGGTTTTAATTACAACTGGGACATCAAGATAGTCAAAATATGCTTGGTGCTTGGTACTGCTTATTTATAGACCGTATGTTCTGATGCTCTTAAAGTTTGGGTTGTTTTTTTTCCAGTGTGACCTGAGAGTTTCCAAAAATATCTGCTGTTTTAAGAGTATTCAAATATTTGCTATTCAGTAAGACCAAGTGTCAGAATTTTTGTCTGTATGTGTATGTGCTCTTTTTGAATGTATTAAAATCACCTGCCAGGAAGTTAAGTGTGAAGGTTGATGGCTAGTTTTGTTATGTTTATTCCCTCTGCCTACCCAATGTTTTCTATGATCTTTGGTAGGAGTCTGTGGGTGCTCAGTGCTTCTGAAGACTGAGGTATGTTTAAGGCTTCTGGTTTTGATCTAAAAACCTGTTTTGTTTTGCAAAGCTAAAGTGGGTATTTAGACCTAAAATTATTCTTTGGGTATGTGACCCCTTTGTGAATTTTCACATGTGTTCATAGCATAGATCATTATCTTTACTGAAGCTGTTTTCTAGGGCCCCAGTGGCTCACCTGATGAACAGGATGGGAGAGAACTCAGGATACGTCATTCTGCTGTGGTAACTACAGCTAGGACTTGCACATTGAAAGTGTTTATCTTGTTTAAATCATTGAAAGTGAAGAGCAGCCAGAAGGTGTCATTGTTCTCTTACTTTTCAGATTCCTGAGATCATCTAGCAGATGTGCTATTGGCTGCCACTTGATCTGTTTAAAAAACTAATTTTGGGTACATGGATACATGTATTCTGTTTTGTATCTTTACATGGTTTTTGTAGATTACATTGCATGTTGCCTATGCTAGGAGACCTCTGGAAGAAAGGAACATGTTTCAGCTTGAAATACTCAATACTCTTGCTATCTCTAGTCCTACTGATAACAGTAGTTTCTTCAGAGAGATAATAGAGCTCAGTTTTAAATCACATCTCACTTCAATAAAACACAAATGCACTTAGAATAGTGTCTCTTGTTGGTCTGTGTGCTTCCGGTGATATGGTGGGATGTACAAGTTCTGTGTACTTAATAGAAACTTCAAAACAAAAGCTAGCTGTTTAACTACTAATCTAAGCCATATCTTTTAGGAGTGACTTTTCTATGTTAAATCTTGTATCTTAAATTGCAGTTTAATCTTTTAACTGTGTTAAATCTTAAAAATAACCTCTAATACCCTGGATATTTAAACAATGCGAAGCTGCTTCTGCTTCTAAAACAAGAGAGCTGGGACATGTATGCATTATGCTTTTATGAAGTAGACTATATATTATAGCAAACTTTAAAGTTTTTGCTTTCTTTATTTCACAGATAGAACTGTGCTTTTTTTTTATTTTGAGCCTTCATGCAAAAATTAAATGTAAGGTTGAGTTCCACAGTAGCACAAGTCTAAAAGAACAGTAAAAATGCAGGACTTTTCACTGAACTTTTGTCATGTCAAATGAGTTTGCCAGATTTTCATCTGCTACAGATTAGGCATGCCGCAGTTACTGCCTTGTGGAGCCATGCACTGTGCTACTTGTGCACTGACTGAAGGCTTATCCTATCACTTTTTCACAAGCATTTATTTCTCCATACAAGAGTGCCTAGTAACAACATCACCTCTATGTAATATCATTTATATCTGGAAGTAAGTTTTAAATGTTACCTGTACCTAAGAGTAGCACATAAGTATGTTCAGGATGAAATTTGCACATGAAATATTGAAGTTTTTCTTGTGTTGGTATTTTTCAAGTAGACTTTTACTTGTGGTTGTATTTTGTGTGAGGGAGGAAGAAAAATACCCCTGTAAATACAATAAACATAAAATATTCAGGGGTTCAGGAGATCAGTAGTGTAGCAGAATACTGACCAGGGTTGGGCTTTATATTTTGACTTGCTTGTAGCTTGCAGGAGTTTCTTCTTAAAAGTACTGCTGAAGAACCAGTGAGAAGCACAAGCATATGGATGTCAAGCAGTGGCAGAAGTTAAGCTGTGGCATTATTCTAAGATCTTGTTGCCGCTGGTGTAAAATTTCTTGTCCCTTCAGTTTCGGAAAACCTAAATTTTGCGTTGCCAAAAAGATTTCCGTGGGAGGAGCTTGCCACTTTCCAGGCCTCTTTCATGTTGGCTTGTTAGAGCCTAAAAGGTTTAACCTCATAACCTTTAGTAAGCAGTCCTCCTTTACTGTGTGAGTAAGGGTAAACTCTGACTTGGGAGGACTGTGATTAAATGATTCTTTTTTTTTCTTTTTTTTTTTGTGTGTGTGTTCTGTGGTTCCACTTCCATTATAAGTGCTTAAATGAGAAGTTTTATCCATCTGGAAGACATTAGTGTGTTAGTATTTCAAATATGGTAAAGATGAACTGTGTAGGAAGGAACACTTTTAACAAAGTTGTTCTGTGATAACTCAGGACGTTTATTTGGCAAAACTGGTATTTGATATGTGTGATACCCATAAACCTTAAGGAGAGGGCAGTATATTGGATGCTTAGAATTCTTAGTCTAGGAAACATTAATTACTCTTGATTTTTTTTTTTTTTTTTTTTGACCTGGAATTCTGAAAGCTAGCATTTTTTAAGTCATGCCAAGATTGTTCATTGTAATATGAGGAATATGGCTTTATTGAGTAAATACATAGGTAGTTGTCAAAAGAATGGGTACAGAGAGAGAGAAAGGTGCAACTAAAAATTGCCCATTTCAGCATAGCAGTTGGAAATGTAAGATTTTAATTTTTAATGTTCTAATGCAAAGAGCTCTTAACTCATTGCTTCCTTGTCTGATGTTTTTAATAATTTTGTTGGTTTCCTTTCAAATACAAGAGCTGTAGTTTTACCTAATTTATCTTGTTAATGCTTTGTTTCATGTGCTGTAAATGTTCTTGAGCAGCTTCAATGCTGTGTTACCCTGAGTGAAGCATTTTCTTCAGCTTCACTACATGTAAACGTAATATGTGAAACATTTGGGGCTGTTTGCTGCTTTAACAGCCCTTGTTTACATAGGAGTACATAGTTTCATAGTTTTGAGGACTTGAGGAGCCTGATGGTTTCTTCAGAGTAGTTTAAGTCAGTTAAAAAAAGCAATGATTAAGAATGGTCTTGCTTTGTAAGTGCAGTTGGAGAAAGCAGGAAATATCAACATGGTGTGATGTGTTAGTCCACTGTGGTTACACACTTTTGTGAGAATAAACAGGACTGTTCTTTTAAGTCAGGGAAAAATTGATGTGCTATTTCTACATAAAGTTTAAATAGAAGATCCTCTACTGTATTTCTTATTTTAAAGGTAGAGGATGCCCTCATGTGGTAGAAGTTAAAATTGAAACTCTGCTATTCAGAGTTAAGAAACAGAACTATAAGCTCTAAGTAATTATTTAAGAGCTTTCTTGAATGAATATTCATGGAAGTCTTAATATAAAAATCACAGCCTTACCCTGAAATGTCTCAGTGCACACAACTGGGCACAACTATGGGTGTGTTCTGCTTCTCTGCAAAACTTCAAAGGACAACAAAGGATTAGGGCTATGACTTCATTTGACATGGACTCTGATGTTGCTAATGTTGTGTCTCACATAGGTGATGTGCAGTTCATAGACTATGAGTACTCTGGATACAACTACCTGGCTTATGACATTGGAAATCACTTCAATGAATTTGCAGGTAAAAGTGGATTTCTGAGGTAAAGGTAAACTGATTTCATTAAAAAAAAATATCCAAAACCAAGCAACCCCAGTCAAACAATAAACGAAACAAGAACTGAAACAAAACCCAAACAGAAACCCCACCAACAAACCCTAATGCTTGCACATTCGCTTTTTCCCTATCTAGATACATGATGGTATCAAGATGTGTTAATATCTCATCTTGCAGGCCAGTTATGCCCTTCCTTTGCAGCTCTACTAAGCTAGAAAAGGGAATATCATGTCCTAAGTTTATTTAGTAGTTAGATACAGAACTCACAGCTTTGACAATATCCTCCTGTGAAATGACACAGCAGAGACAGCCTACTGTAATGAAATACTGTGAATGCATCCCTTGCAGCAGTGTATATTGAGAATGTACTGTGTGGTTCTACAGTTGCAAATGGCAGGCTCATGTGGCTTTGCCTGTGCTTCTTTGCCTATGAAGAACAGTTGTGCTTCACCTCTGCTACTCTCTATGCATCCAGTAAAAATCAGATTATAAATTTTTTTTTAAAGCTAAATATAAGTGGATCTGACACAGTAAAGAGTTTAGATATGAGGGAATTGCACTCTTCGTAAAAGTAAGACTTAAGAAGAATTTCACATCCTTTGGGAATCATAGCTAGTGGGAGTGGACTGTGACCCAGGTTTGACTTGTGGCAAGACTCCATATGATCTGTGACTGTCTCTAGTATAGGAAGAAAAATAGGTCAGAAGGAGTGGTTATGGAGATAAAACTTGTAACTACACTAATAGTTTGTGCAGGAGAGGTAGACATCTAATACATTTTTCTCAAATATGAGCCTAGTTGGTGACAGTGTATATACATCTGGATTCAGCCTTGGATATTGTTGCATGCAAGTCCCTTTTCCTATGAAATGTAATTTGTCTGACATGTTTGGGATGCCTTTTATTTCATAATGCAAATACTTTCTGTTGAGGCTTCTCTCTAAAGCCAGAATTGTCGAATCTCCAAATAGAAGTAGACTACATATGTGGCTGAAAACATGTACAGCGCAAATCTTTCTGCTATGTTGAATGCTCTCATTTGTGTGTGAGAAATTCGTGCCAACATGTAACTGATAGATCAAAGTAAAAATATTTATGCTTATCGATACGAATCTGTGTGTTTGGGGCTGGGGGAGGAGGAAGTAGTCCAGTAATGTGATTGTAGTCTCATTACTGAGATACCATAAGGTTCTAATAGGTATTTTTTCTTTCTCTAGGGGTAAATGAGGTAGACTACAGCCTTTATCCTAACAGAAAATTACAGGAACAATGGCTCAGATCTTACCTTGAGGCCTACAAAGAATATAAAGGGTTTGGCACAGAAGTCAGTGAAAAAGAAGTTGAAGTTCTATATGTCCAAGTCAATCAGTTTGCACTGGTAAGTAACAAACGATTAGAATATTTAATACTGTAGAGAAGGCTGCTATTCTATAAGGAAATGTAATTTCCATTTTTTTTTTGAGCACTGTATCGTGTAAAGGAAAAACTTTCTTAGTGTGTTCTATGGAAAGTTTCTGCTGTGTTTGTTAAAACTTCTCTGTAGAATATTCCTAGTGAAAGAGCCAGTGAGCATTCAGAAAATGAGAAGATGGGCTTTTATTGAATATTTCCATTGGCTGGCTATTGGTCTGGCAAGTTCCCTGAGTTGGCTAGAGCTTATGACCTTTTTTCTTGACAGCAAGGTAGTGCTTCATAAAGACCTATAAATCTTCCAACTTTAAAAAGCCTTTTTTAAAATAAGATAAAATTTTGTTATACTAGGAGATATTGTGTTTTAACTGTATTTTCCATTTTAAATACAGATAACTATATAACTCTAAAGTCTTTCAGTACTGCCATAACTTCACTTGCCTGCAGTGTCTTGGCAAGCAGGGAGTTGCTTTCAGATTTGGTTTTGGTCACCTTACTGATTTCAATTGTAGCAAAGTGCTTCTGCGGTTCCTCAGAAGTCGAACAGGCATAGCACTGGGCCTTTGAATGTCCCAATTATGTATACTTCTAGAAGCAATCTTTTGTTTAATTTTTTTTTTTTCAAATTTTCATCTCTGTGGTTTCTGAAGATCCTTTACAGGTTCACATTATTTTTCTTGTTTTCCTCCCTGCAAAACAAGATCAAGGCTAGATGGATGTGATGGGAAATGGTACAGTTGCCCAATAGCTCGATCGCTTTTTCTCTTGAAGAGTAACATGCCAAACTAGTCACAGGAGGACTAAGGCTAAGAAGCCAGTTTGGCCTTATTTCAGTCCTCTAATTAATCCAGGCACACCGTTGCTACTGTATTACCTTCCGTTTTCTGGTAAAAGCTAATGATTGCAGTGAGGAAATGCAGTTCACGCTCTAGAAAGATGATTATTAAACAAGTCCTTAAAAATAATAGCTTGTTTGCTGTTACTCTTTAAAAATATCAACTATTACTGTTGAATTCAGCTGTCCCATTCACTTAGGAAAGTTGGATATGCTATTAAGTAGGTTGGTTGTCTGTTTAAAAATATATACCATTGCTTTGTCAGTTTTGAACTATGGTTATACTACTGTTTAAGAGGTTAAAGTTGTGTTTAGAGAACCGTTAAAAGACCTGCCTTTGGACCACACATGATGTGCAAATACTGCCAAATGCTCTTGTGTCAGTTAATGTGGGAAACTTTGTTAAGAGAAAGCTCAAATTAAAGTGAATGGATGCTGGTGTAAGATGCCAAGCTGCTTGCTGTCAGATAAAGCTCTCTAGAGGTACAGGATAGATTCACATGTACATACAGTAGTTGATATTTCAAGGTGTTTCCAGGTGTGTGTGCATGCGTCTTCTACACTTCTGGTAAAGTGTTAACATGCAAGCTTCAGGAAGCAATTTAGGTAATTACTGTGAGCAGCTGTTTACTGAACAGAAGTCTGAAGTAACAATTTGTAACCTGGGTGGTCCAATGTCTTCCACAAGGAGACTATCTATCAAGCCAGTGTGTGTATTTATTCATCTGAAGTATACTAACAAACATATTAATGTAATTTATATTTTCAATCTGAAACTGAGCATAGGCCTCCAGGCTACTTATCTGCACTCATAATGGAAGCAAGTTTGGAACAGAGGAGAAATGTATGATGTAAATGCTGATGAGTCAGAAGCTCTCTTACATAGCTACAGATCATATCTCTTTGTCTAAGTCAGTAATGAAAGTGAGTTGTAGTTCTGATGACCTAAGGGTTGTATTCAAAGATTCAAAAGGATTTTCATATTCTCACTGGAGCTGAATACATGTCAAATAATGTATATTTAAATAGCAGCAGCAGGAATGATAGCTGTATTTGTGTGGTTTTTCTAATGTAGTGTATATAGTTGTACAATAGCCTACTTAATGTTGCATTTATGAAATAGGCTATCAATTATTTTTCCTGAAAATGACACATGGAGAGTCAGGAGGCCAATGGACTTATTCCTCCAATTGGCAGTAATTGTTTCTTAATACTTTGCCAAACTCTTTGATGAAGAAGTATCAAATAACTTTAAAAAAAGATTGATTTTGAGACTTTTTACGGATAACTTTCAATGTGAGAATATGCTTACATGTTGGATTTTAATAACATCTTTCACAAATATTTTTTTTCATTTCAGGCTTCCCACTTCTTTTGGGGTCTGTGGGCTTTAATTCAAGCCAAATATTCCACCATTGACTTTGATTTTCTAGGGTAAGCGTGCTTGCTACATATAACCATAGAATACTTGAGGCTGGGAGGTATGTGTGGGGCCACCTAGTCCAGCACTCCAGCTACCAGAAGCTGTAAGGTCTGAGCAACAGACTTGATCAATGTGACCAGACTATAACTCTTAAAAATTAAGAGAAAACAAGACAGTAAAAGCTAGCTGTGCTTTTTGTCACTGAAAGTTCTCTAAATTGGTATGTGCCTCTGGGCTACAACACATGGTGTAGCAAGGCAAGGGACATAATGGAGGAGCAAATGCTTTTGGGCACTGAGCATTATTTGTTAGAGAGACAAAAGTGTAAAAGCAAAGTGGTCAGTGCACTGTCCTATGGCAGACACAAGACCTACGTTTCCAATTGCAAGAGTCAAGAAACGGGGCTCTTGTACAAAACTGCTCGTCTGTACTACTTATTGCCTGGAATGTTGATCTTGGAAATTTTGAATATTTTTTAAAGGGTCTTTATAATGCCAATGAATGTGAAGTTTTATTTCCTGAGATGCTGGTGGTAGCCACTAGGTAGATGTGTGTCTTGGGCTTTTTTTTAAATAGTCTTTCATGACCACAAGCAGATGGATTCATCTCTCTACTGAGTACTGGGCAAGGTGATAAAATAAATGATTTAGCTTGGTATAAGATCCCACTTCAAAATCTTTTGCACTGACTAACCCAGTTTATTAGGCTTAGTTGTGCTATTTTGTAATTGGGACAAATGTGAATTTGTGCTTGTGATCAGTTATTCTCAAGTATAAGTACTTGTCACCGCTAGATGGCAAAACAACCCAAGCTAAAGCAGAGGTGGTAGAGCCCAAAAGCTTGTCAGTTTAAAGTGATTTTTTGCAATAATCAAGATCAGAATTATCTGGAATTGCAGTTGTCAGTTGTTGAGCAGTCTATTAAGAACTATTAAATGGGAAAGCACTGCCTTTGATAACTCTGGCACAGCATCTGTTTTGCAAGCTGCAGCAAGGTGGACCAGGGGTGGTGGTGAGGAAGTACCATAATATGCTTGCTGCGTTCTTAATTTCTTCGTTTGGCAGCTGCTACAGGTTAGTGTTGGAAACAGGGTACTGGGTAGTAGGTGGACTTCTGACTAGTCCTAGCTATCATGTAAGGAGTTACCTGCTCTTAACTTCAATCTCTCTCCCTTTAAATAGGTATGCGATTGTTCGCTTTAACCAGTATTTCAAAATGAAGCTGGAGGTCATGACATTAACTCTTCCTGAATAATGAAGAGGAAGGAACTTACCAAGTGGATAGAGAACCCCTGAATCTTTTCTAAGAACAGATACTGGAAAAAAGCTAAACATTTGTTGAAGTTCTGTTAATGCTCACTTCGTTGTTTTTGCTTTATAAATAATGCCTCTAAACAGTCCTTCAATGTTAAATTTAATATGAAGAGCATACGTACTGCTGTTGATATAAAATGGATTAGAAACTTGCTAAATCTATGAAAAGTTGTAGAAATGGCAATTTAATCCTTTGTAATTTAACATGTTGTATGTGAATTATTTATTATAAGTTTAACATGATTCCATTGCTGCTTTCATCAGGTTTTTTTTGTAAGAGTTGGGTGCAGACAGTGAAGTTGTTCCAAAGGATTCATTTAACAACTTTTATTTTATTGAAGTTGTGTTAACTTATATTAAAGAAAACATGGTCAGAGAATATTAACCTTTTAGATGTGTAAAGGCAAAATGAGTGATGATAGACTTGAGATCACCACTGTGGTGTAACTAGGGCGAAAGGTGAGAATTATTTTTTGTCCCTTTTTTCTTTTTTTTTCCCTTAAGAAAAACTTAGCTTTCCATATGATGGTACTTTTCCTGTATATAGAATTAATTAGTTTGCTGAAATGATAAATAACATTTGGGTTTTTTCTTTTTTTCTTCTAAGCTGTAGAAACGTGAAAGTTCTGTGGCTGTAAGACTCTTTTGAGGGTATGTACCATCATAGTGTTAGATGAGCAACGTACTGTCTCTAACTTCTGCGGGAAAGCTGCTTGTTTATTAAGTGTACTTCTAAAGCAAAAGACCACTATCCCAAACCTATCACATTTTTGAAACTTGATTCTAAATTTGAACGCTATTCTGCTGTCTTTGTTTGATGTGCTTCAGCAGTATCTACCAGAATGGACTATTGAACTGAAGACTAGTGAACAGAGATCCTGTTGCACTGGGGAGCAAGACGCTTAGGTTTACAGTTGTGTATTGCTGACATCTTTTTGCTTTGTCACCTTCTAACCTTGGATTCTAGTCTTAAATACTTGGTCCTGTAATTGAAGATTCTGGTATTTCTGGGGGTTTGGGTTGGTTTTTTTTTGTTGTTGTTGTTTTGTTTGTTTTTTTTTTGTTTCCTGTGGCAGCAAATTACTTTCAAAGTCTCCAGCTTGAAGGATAATCTGGGAAAGTTCATGACTTGAACAATGGGGCTTTGATCATCATGGATTTTCTTTATTTCTTAAAGCTATTATACCAAGAATGGTCTGGATTGCAAAATGTGAATTGAAAAGAAAATGTTTACTTAACAAAACAATGTATAAGTTTGCATGGAAAAGAGGCTTTAAATCTGGAAAGGGGGGTGGGCAGGCAGGGGAAGAAACCCCCAACAGAAAAATAGAATCCAACAAGGCAGTGTGGAGTTGGGCAGGCATGTACTCAACTCTAATTATACTCTGAAAAGCTTTGCACTTTGGTCACATAAGTGCCCACATGTACAAAGTCTGTGTGTGTGCATATACAGGTGCAAACACAAACTTACCTGAAGAGTAAATATTGTGGGAATTCTGTTGTACAGACCCCAGCAAAGATATTTATTCCAAACTGCTTTATGGCACACTGCTGTGTGTGTATGTGTGTATATGTGTATCTGTGTGTACACATATATATATATATACGTGCTTTGCAAAAGCTTGGATTGATTCAGGACAAAAAATTGATGTGAATGAAAAATTTTCACCTTGAAAGACCATTTTGAATGGCATTCTGTTATTTTACAAAAGCAAGGTTTGGAACTTTTTTATTCCTCTGGTTTATATTCATCTCTAAATGTTTCTTTTTTTTTGTTTGTTTCCTTCACTCAAAACCTTAAAAAAACAATACCAATGGAAGAGCTGGGTTTGTTTTTTTTTTGTTTTTTTTTTGTTTCTTTTTTTTTTGTAACTTGAAATTCTGTAACCTTTTTCAGTAGCAGTTATTAGCTGGAGGCTACTATACTGGATACATTTTCTTGGTAGTTAAATAGAAACAAATAACTAAAATAGACACAGTTTCCTTTGTAGCAGTTTTCAAGGATGTTGCTAGAGCTCATGAAGGCACTGGAAACTTTAATTTTCTGTACTTTCTTCCTGTTGATATTATTGGTGTATGTTGAGTAATACCCTGCTGTCTTTGTAGTTCCTTTGAGTTCAGCAAGATCTGCTTTGGAAGTAAGATTGATAAAGATATTTAAACTCCTATTTTCTTCAAGTGGTGGCTTTATTTCTGGCAGTGTTGCTTTGTAGTTGTGAAATTTTTGAAAAAGGCTGAGAAGTTCACTTGGTCCTGGGAAACCCAGCACTTGACAGCTCCTAACTTTCCCAACAGTTAGCAGGACACATTCCCTTTTTAGGTACCAGTACTGTTTTAGTTGGGAGTTAGTGTAATTTTTTTCAATAGTATTTTTATTTGTATAGCTCAAGTAGCAATAACTGTAGGAGTGGAAGCTTGCTTCTGCAGAGCCAAAGTTCCTCATGAGTGCAGCTCAGTCTCCTTGTGGAATGAATTTCCACTGAATCTCATAAAAGCACTTTGAAGCAGGTAGTAAATACTGCAAGCTTTTCCTGAGCCACTTCAAAGAAGCACAAGGGTTATCACAGGTTACAGTGGTTGACTTTGCAGTACTGGTAGAAGCTTTCATTTTGCATGTTGAAATTCATTTTACACACTGAAATGCTGCTTTGCATCAGCTTTCTTTCAAGACAAGTGCAGATTAAAACAATTCCTGTTAAGTTCTAAGGAAATACTGTAAAAATTTTACAAAATGAAATGCCAGTTACCTTGAGCCTTTTTCCACATCAGTTTGAGCCAGTAGCACTCTGATATTCTCACTTGTTAAGGGATATCCCCGAGACATGTTAAGTTTGAAGCAGTAGTTTGCAATAGTGTTGCGGATCATAAGGTAGTTTGAAACTGTGAATACAGGACATTCTGAATGTATGTTAGGTACTAGAGCACCGAACTAGAGAACATGTACTTGTTTCAGTTAATTTATCTCTGTCTCTTCAATAGCAATGTTAAGATACTTAAATGACTGAGCTCTAGAAACATCCTGTAGTAATTTTGACTGTGACTTGCCAAGAAGATACTCTGTTGCCTTTATGTTAAGCTAAGTGCATGAATGCCACACCAATAATCCTTACTGTAGTTAAACCTATATTGTAAATATGAAGAGGGTTATTAGTAAGGGCATTCTTGCATAAATAGCATCAAGTCAATAGACCATAGTGGCCTGGTTGCTTTTGTAAAGCAGAATAGTGTGAATTTTTTTCTTCTCATTTCTGCAGTCAGATCTGGCTAATCCACAGCTAATTTCTTAGGTCATCAAAGCATTAAAGATTTCTGAATGATATCTGGTCTCTTGTCACATAACTTTGAATTCCTTCATTGACACTTTCTGATTTGTATTTTAAAAGGACTTACAAAAATTTCATTAACCAGGTCTGACTGTATATGTATATACAACAGTGTAAATAACCATTTGTAAATTAGTGTGAATTGTACTGTATCTTGCATTTATGGACATGTGTATTGCATTGTATTCTCTCCTATTTTGTAGAAATTCTGATGTAAAGAAGAAATCTAACTCTGTGTGCGAACTCTTGTTAAAATGACCAGTAAGAGAGCATAATAGTTTTTATGTTAAGGTATCCATTTATAGCCTTGGGCATCTAATGTCTTTTTTTCTTCCCTGTTAGTTTTTTTTGTCATCTTGCTCTTGGGAATGAGAGAAAGTCTGTTCTAATGGGCAAACTATATGTCAGAGGTCCATGTAGTACCTGTGGTGTAGGGAAAGCTGTTAAATTTGTTTACTTCCAAAAATTTCCTATACATTCTTGAATGCTGGTGACTTCTAAACATATGAGCGTGTTGAATTAAGTGCGCTCCCATGGTGACAGCAATTGAATTAGTTGTGATGGAAGTTCCCCAACTTAAGATTTTTGGTAGCTATAGCCTTATGATAGGATTAGTTGTTAACTTGTAAATGTTCATGGTAAATGCCCGAATCACAAAAATAGTTCTGCCATGTTTTCTTCCACACTAGGCTTATTGGTAGCCCTTTTAGACTGTTCGAAACATGACAGAGATATTTTCTCTGTGTGCTACTCCTTCCCTCTCCTCCCTGTGCCCATGCCCTTCTTTATTAGCTGAAATTTCTGATGTAGCAAGGTATTAGGTATGCTTATTTGCTTGCGTGGTTTATGGATGAGAGCAAATTGCAA
Source organism: Pezoporus occidentalis (assembly GCF_034315485.1). Taxonomy (NCBI): domain Eukaryota; kingdom Metazoa; phylum Chordata; class Aves; order Psittaciformes; family Psittacidae; genus Pezoporus; species Pezoporus occidentalis. The sequence goes on along the minus strand of NW_026913748.1, from coordinate 12,797,921 downwards.
AGGGTAATGTTTGTTTCAAAATGAAGTTCAGATTTTTTTAAAGCCTTTGGTATCTTAACAGAAGCTTACAGAATACTCTTTTGTTACTCCTCCCCAAAAGAAGTCTTCAAACCAATTTTGATAACTGATTAAATAAGTTTGCTTCATAACCCAATGGAATGTAATCTCTTGCTTGAGATAGTCTTTCTTGCAGTTTGCAGAGGAGGTTTGCCTCGTCTCGCCTCTCTGTGTTTGAGGTGGCTGTCTAGTCTTGATTTGTCTCCATGCTTTTGTATTGTTTGCTGTGTTCTTGGATGCCTTCTAAGGTGTGCTAGATTAGTAAACCACTGGAATTGGCTACTGTCTCCTGTCATCTCTTCCACACCATGCAGGTTGTAACTGTAGTAGTAGAACAGAAGCATTTGGTCAGACCTTGAGGTAATGCAAGGCTGATGCTGAGCAGACTTGCAGCTGATACTTACACCTTCCCCCTGCTGCCCATTTTGTTTCCATAGGCTGGAAGCCAATTGCCTTCATTAGTTGTAAAAGATATAAAAAGCCAAAAACCTGTGATCTTGTACACAATAGGATTTCTGTTAGCCAGCCACACAACTTTTAAGAAGGACGCTCTTGGCAGTGAGAAACCATACAAATCCATATGGACATGCTGGATGGAACCAAACTTTGTGGCTTACAGACCTCCGGAGCGTTTGCACATGCCAACTGCATGGAGGTGCTCCATCTAAGTGATGGGATGAGATGCTAGAAAAAGCCTTGTGTATTTTTAAGTGACTCCTCCAGTTTGGTCTGATCTGTAGAGATAAGTTCTGTGATTAGGAAACAAGTCAACCTGGGGGGGGGAGAGGGAAGAAATGTTCCAAAAGATTATTTAAAACCCCCAAACTCTTATGTAGTTAATTTGCAACCCTTAAGTGTGCGTTGGGCTTTTTCTGTACTTTGGTGGTGGTCTGCACCACTGTCTCTGATAAAGGGGTTTATTGTGAAACATCAGAAAATGGACTGGAATATCCCTGAGGCCCATTATGACCTTAGAACAGGTGCCAGACTCCACCAGCTTACTCAACTTCTGGTTTGAGATTTTACATCAGCTGTTTCTATAGCTGCCTGAAATTGTTGAGCTGCTGTCTTAGGTTCCCTGTGATGTGGAACTTAATTCATGGCCTTCCCAAATGGGTTTGATGTGATGTGTATAGACGTAATGCAGAGAGAACTTGATGGAAATAAGTTGAGTGAACACTTGGAAAGCAAACAAGTTACTTGAAATCTACCAAACTTTGAAAATAAATCCTGAAATAACTTCATAAAAATAAATAACTTCATAAATGAGAAATAACTTTGGGTACTGCACCAGCCTGGTTTTGTGGTATTGCAGCTGCATTTTTCCTACGTTAAATGTCTTTTTACCCACATAAAGATCCCTGCAAAGCACAAGGTGAAAGATACCATGGAAGAGAAACCTGAAAAATACTGTCTAAAACACAGCCTGAACTGGAAAAAAGTCTTATGTTTCTAAGCTTTTGGTAGTAGTAATTCTTAAGTGTTACCAGAAAATGGTAGGTGTCATGTCTCCAGTGTGTGAAAGATTATCATTTTTTTGGTAGAAATCCTTTTAACATTTTGTATCTCAAATGCAGTCTGTGGTAGTTAATAATGCTGCTTTGTACGCAAGTGCTTTGAATAGTCTCAGCACCAAGAATGTATTCAATCTTACTTAAATATGGCTTAAAAGTTAGATTGATTGGTTCTGTCTCAAGCTTCTTGATCCAACTTTCTAAAACCCTTTACTTGCAGAAACAGGGCCATAGCATATTAGGGATATATTCTCTTTTGCGTCATTTCTTTTGTTACTGCATATTTTTCAGTGTTCTTCTAAACATGAGTCCATTTATGTCCTGTGAATTAAATTAGCTCAATTTACAAGGAAGTGTTTGTCGTCTTCCAGCACTGTCATCACCCCAAAAGTCCCCATGACCTTCCTTGTATGTTGTGAAGTTTAGATCATTTATCCATTGGAGTGAAATTGTATTTCTTTTGAACTAAATGTTATTGAAGCTATTATAAGGCCTTCTACCACTGATTAAATGAAGTAATGTACCTTTCAAAGAAATTTATATTCTGTAAATAATTTCAAACTGCAACAATAAAGTTTGTTTCTAACTGCACCATTAGCATATATTGTGATTATTTGGCTTGTCTCAGGTTGAAAGCACTTAATAGGAGTTCTTAAAGGCTTTTGACTTGTGTTCAAATGCGTACCTCTTTCTTGGATTACCAACCCAGCTAAAAATAAGTCTTTAAGCCAGTATTTGGTTTGCACAAAGTTAATTTAACAGTTTTGCATACTTTTAATAGGCTTGGTCATTGACCACTAAAATTTCACATCAGGGAGGCAGGAATTGGATGAAACATGGCTGTCCAGAGGAATCATTTGCCATTAAGGAAGTGAAGGAGAGCATACAAAGCTTGGGTTGCTCAGAAGTTTAACCACAAGGACTATGTTAACTGTAGGGAACCAGTTTCACTGGGAACTCTGCTTCTTCCATCATGGCTGTGCACTGTAAAGCGAATGATTTCACCAAGATACAGATTTTTCTTGGGCTTGAGTTAACCTGTGGTAAGTTTACTGAGGAAAACATTCCTTGGGCTGAAGTCTGCTCTCTGTTGTGTGCCTGCCATCCTTGTCACTGGAAATGGCATTTCCCACGTGCACTGAATACAGAAGTTTGGTCTTGTCTATAGTGGGCTTGATTAAGGTGCTACCTGAGGGTGTGTATGTAATAAGGGACAGACAGTACAGACACCTAAAGCAAAGCTAAAAGTTCCGAGTGTGAAAGTAGAGTAACCTTTAGCCTATGAAAAAGCATTGTCCCAGCTGGAGGCTTGAGCCCTTATGTGGTTTTGTGTAAGTCTTTGTGTATAACGGTTCCTTCTTCATTTGCAAGGCCTCCACCTTTTAACTGTGTCATGATCACAGAGTAATGCTCTATACATGCAACCTAATGCAGCCTGGGATTCTCAAGTGCTCCAGGCGTGGCTGGCTCTCATTGATCTAAACACATCGCCTATTTCCATTGGGCTTCTTTATGCTCAAGTGCTACTGTTACGGAACGAGTGAATTGAATTGTTTTTCAATTTAATAGAAGATATCAGACTATGTGCGGATATCTGGGGTTACTAATCCCTACTTGAATTGCTGCTTAGAGCCAAGAGACACATTTCCCTGGCATCCACTGCCCCAATCCTCAAAACTTCCCATGGGGCTAAGTTGTGGTTATTCTTTGTTCACTGTCACACAGTAAAAAGGAGATCTCCTGTGCTGCTGAACCAACCCATTGTAATGTGGAATCTTTCTTAGGTAAAAATCTTTCCTCCACAAGTTGGTCAGAGAATGCAGGGCAAGCTCTCACTGAGCTAGAAGCTGTCTGTGGGATCTAATGAGGATTTTTTTTTGAGGTCACCCCAGAAAACGCAGTCCTGTATAGGTTATTTTCCTCCAGATAAAGAGCAGTCTGCAGACATAAAATAGGGTAACCAGTGACATGTAGTGAACTCCAGTATGTAATATATGTGAATATTAAGTGTATAAAATGTGCATTCCTAGGAGTTTCCCTGAGTGAATTTAACATAATAGTAGATAACAGTAGAAAGTTGATTTCAGTTATATAGGATATATATAGGTTTATAGGTTAATAGCTATATTAAATACAAGGCTTTATTTCCATTGTCAAGCTGCACAAGAGTGTCCTGGAATCTCATACACATATCCATGAGTGTGCACTGCCAACAGTCTCCCTTCAGAGTCAGTACTTGCTCCTGAGCAGGTGGAGAATGGTTTGTCTTGTAAAGTGTGCTTTACTGGTGACACATAGCAGCAAAATCACCTGTTTGATTGGAAACTGGTTTTGAGACAGTTGCGTAAACCTCTTGTTGCATGCTCTTTCAGACGCCTTCCTTGAGACTCCAGACCAAAGCTGCTAACCATAGCATGTTCCCTGTTAACATTTTCTGTGATTCATCTGCAGTCCATCCTCATCCTGGTCTCTTCCTTTGCTCTTTAGAATAAAGCTGCTCATCTGGTTTTTAAATTTTTAGGAGTGTGAAAAAAGCAATGCATTAAATTGTTAAAATAATAGCAGTCGCCTGACAGGCCAAAGATGGTGTCTACTTCAAATGACTCTATGACTAACCAGGGTACGTCAGAAGCACAGCTCTTAATTAGTTATTATTTTCTATTGATACCTTTATTTCTCTGTGCCCTGGGAAATAGAGCAGGATGATCCGTGGGAGATGTCCCTGCCGGTGGCAGGAGGGGTGGAACTAGATGACCTTAAGGTCCTTTCCAACCTAAAGCATTCTATGATTCTGACAGACTCCAGCACTTGCTCGCAGGTGGCAATGGAACCGAAGACTGTGTTTCATTGTTGAAGAAGCTGTTTCAAGACGGTTTCTTCTTGTAGTACAGCATGTTGCACATTGAGTTAAACAGGAAAAAGGGTATTCTTTTATCTCTCAATGAGTTGCAGCCAAGATCTGTAATTGCCTGGCTCTTAATATTGCGTAACTGTTAGCAAGATTCAAGCCAAGTATTAATGAATTTCATCAGAACTTAATTTTTTAATGAGCATCATTAATCGTTAGTCATGTGTGCTACAACCTACACTTCTGTAAAGTGAGGGTTTGCCAGTCGTGTTGCACTATAAAAACAGCAACATGTTCTCCCCAGATTTTATCAGTAAAATAACAAGAAAAGTCTGTGGAGGGAGTGAAACCAAAAAAGCTCATTTATTTGACCTTTTAAGTATTTAAGATGCTCTTTGAAAGTTGGTCCGAAACCTCATCCTGTGAGCAGCTGCTGCCCCACTTTTCTCTGGGCTGTGGTCCTACTGTGAGAGATCACCTCTGTGATGTGGTCATACTGTGAGATTTCACATACTGTGAAATCGATCTCACCTACCAAACCTGCGTTGTTACAAGGTACATTGCTGATCTGGCCTCTTAAGATGGACTAACTGGGATAACTCCGGTTCATGCCACAAAATTCAGTTAAGCTTTTAAAGTAGAAATGGTGACTAGTGATCTACTGGTTAGTCTTTACTGTTTGGGTTGTGCAACTGGATGTGTCTGAAAGATACAGAAGGAGCATCAGGCTCCTTGTCTGGATTCAGCAATTCCAGTAACTAGGCAGTAATGTTTTATCTATGCCAAGCTGTCGTGCGGTTCATACTTCCTTGGTATAAAATGGAGCTGGCTAACTCACAGAGGTTGTTGTCTTGCAGGTGTCACACTGGCAAAGTTTTACAAGAAACAAAAGCTTTTCCCTGTGGTGTGTATCAGAGACACTTGACGCCTCATAACTCTGGCCCAAATAGTGGAGTGTCTCACTGCGGATGCTGTTTGGTACCAGCTTTGTCTAATAATATTGCACAACAATGAAGAAGTATTTTCTCTAATTATGCCCTAGACCAAGAAAATGTTTTACCCTGATCAGAACCTACGTCAATACTCATGTTCATGGTTAAAATGGGAGCTGTCTAAGGAAGTGGTAAATAGGAGGAAGAGTAAAAGAAGGGATCTTCATTTGCAAGGATCAGAAATCAGAGTGTGCCTCTGTTGAGAGGAGGAGGAGGTGCTAGCACCATGGAGGAGAAAGACAAGGAAAGGATTATGGGAAAAGAGAATGGAAGAAAGTGATTAATGAAAAGGTGTGTTGACATGGGGGATGGTGGGCTAAAAAGTGGGGACATGAAATAAAGGTGGAGCACTGAAGCTGAGAAGGTACTGAATTGAGTGTCAAGAATAACTCAGAGCTTTGCTGCAAACAATTGGTTGCAGCTGAGAAAAAATATTGACACCTCCTTATAAAGGTGTCATAGTAAATTGACTTTATGGTTTCTCTGGCGTATAATTTCAAAAGCAGTAGTGACTTTGGATATTGTTTGAATGTTTTGTTTGAATTGGAGATCCGGCAGTGTGCAGGGCAGCTTGCTACAGTGTCCCAAACCCATGTCTGCTTGCAAGATCTGAGCTTCATGTTTTGGAAGCATCACTTCTACTGCTTAGGATTCTATAGGACAAAAAATTGAGAGTCAAAAGTAAAAATCATAGAATCCCAGGTTGGAAGAGACCTCAAGGATCATCTGGGCCAACCTTTCTAGGCAAAGCATAACCTAGATGTCCCTTCACCCTGCCAGCAAAAGGAAATGAAAGGTAGAAGAAAATTCTCCAGTGTGAGTGCACATTTAGTCCAAGCACTACTCCTTGGATAAAACTCAACTGCTGCTATTTATGTTGTGTTAGCATGAATCTGAAGGTCTATACTCAACCTTTACGTAGCCCAGCCAATGATGCTTGCATCATTGAGGAGGAAATAGAGTTTGAGGAGGAAAGGCAGAAAGTAACTTCATAGGTCACCTCAAATAAGACTATTTGGGATAAAAGGGTTTCTTTAAGTGTTTAGCTGGTTTTGGCCTGAAGTGCAGGGGAGCATTGCAGAATTCCTCCTAGCCTGTTTTCTATGGCTAAGATTGGAAAAACCTGCTGCAGTTGGCTTTTGTGTTGTAAATCAGACTGAAATTTGTTGGTTAATACTTTTTCTGGAGGGGTTGTGAGAGAGATGTAAATATCACCTCTTACTTTGTATAACCTGGTCCTCAACAAAGGAGACTAGAGAAAACTGGCAGGGGGAGATGGCAGAGAAATTCAGCTTATAAGAAATAATATATGGATTGTATCAGAGGATTGGTGAGGTGGAGGCTACTGAGATCACTTCTTTGCGCCGAAGTTTTGTAGGCAGTGTCATTCACTGTCGTGATTTATGGCTGTTCCACTTGAGAAGTACGTGCTTGTGTTAGGATATTGAAGGTGGGGAATTACTTTAAGTGGCAAAATAAGTCGTATGTTAAACTTTGCCATTGAGTAATGTTATTGTTATTATGTATGTTTCATAATGCTGGAATAAATAGGGTGTTACTGTTGCTTCAAATCTTCCTTTGGGCTGTGAACATACATATTAAGAGCTGGGTTCACTAGCAGATGTATTTCTCTGAGCAACTGATTCAACTGAGCAACTGATTAATACCTTGCTCTGCCACTAACCTGTTAACTCACCTGAATTGGGCCCATCTTGTTTTCTTTTTTTCTGCCATATTTTGTTCATTTAGATTTGCCAAGGTCCTAGATTTGTCCTAGATACTGGTAAATAATGGCTGGCATCCCCCGTGTAATAGATGCAAACAGCTATTACTGTCACAATTAAAACAAGCAAATCCCTTAATATATAATTCTATATAAAAATATAACACAAAAATTGATAAATGTAAACATACATACCTATAAATACATTAAATATTATTAAACTATTAATATATAGCATAGAATACATATTATTTTGCATGATACACTATTAGTATGCATTGTATTTTGCATAATGTTGTGTATTATAATAACATGTAGTTAAATTTATTAAAAGCTATCTTACTCTAAAAGCAAAACAAAGACTTCTAAAACTGAAAAGCATGATTAGGTTTTAGAAACTGAAAATACCAGAAGCTGATACATAATTTTCTATCATTGTATCAGTTATTAGGCTTAGTTTTGAAGAATGTTCCAGTAAAAACATCAGTTCTAACCAGTATGTATCATGTGTACATTAAAGTGAGCAAAAAACTCAGCTGGCTGGCAAATGTAATTTCCTTGCCATGGGAAATGATCTGAAATTGCAAAATGTTATCTTACTGTCACATTGTTCTGCAAAGAAACACATGGCATACAATAATTCCCTTCCTTCAGATAATTCATTATTTTATTTAAATATATAATATTCAAGTCGTGGATGGCAGATAATATCTGTAAGTTGCACTTTCTAACCATTGACTATATTTTTTAAATAGAGCAGTAGAAGGACAGACATTCTCTATGCTACAAATGAGTTGAAAATCCAAAGCTGTTTTGCTATTTATTTTGCATGTAAATACACACTAAGACACAGTCTTCTCCCCAAGGACCTTACAATAGAAATAAAGGTAGAAGAAGGTCATTTGCCATTTTACAAGTAGAGAAGAATATAATAGAAATATAAATTACAAACCTAGCTTCACACAATGAGTTTTGTAGCATGAGCAGGAATTAAACATAGACATTAAATTGACCAAGCTTTTCAAATACATCTTATTTTCCCCCTAAGAAAATGGTGCTTGCTGCGAATGAGATATTTCTACAATAAGGTTCTCTATGCTGAAAATTTCCTGAGATCTTGGGCAATGTCTGAGCCACCATGGAAGCTTTGAGTTGGGAAGGAAAGCAGGTATTTCTTGCATCTGCATGAGGCCGCAGGGCAGTGATTCTAGATCGACTCTCTTCCTCCCCTAAAATGAAGGTTAAAAACTCAGTCTTGTTAGAGATAGTGCCAAAATTTTGAAAGTTGGAAATGCTTTCGTGAAAGGATGTCCTGGACAGTATTTAAACTGAAACATTTGTCTGCCTTGTATTCCTTGTTGTAACTCTCTGCTTAAAAAAAATTACCTTTTAACCTCATTTTTCCCCCCTTTACCTTTCAGTCGCTTTTCTGACAGGCAAAACAATGACACACACTAACTCAGCTTATACTTTCCTCATCACACTTTTCCATGCTTACGGTTTTACATTGCTGGTACCAGAGCGGGACGCCATATTCCACTATTGGTCCTGTCTCAGTATCCTGCTTGTTTCTCCCCTGCTTTCTTTCACTGCTTAGTTATTTATCAGTTAAAACTCATCGATCCCTTCCTGCCAAGGCAGAGTTGCTGTTAGGCAGCAGTCAGCATCTTTGCTTGTGGGGGCAAGGTCTAGATTTTCCTAGATGAATATGGTGCGATGTTTGAGTCGCCAGTCCCCCAAGGTGGTCCCCATCACACTGCCATGGCCACTCTGCCAAGCTCCTTATTACCTAGAATTTTTTCAAAAGAATTTTTATATTCATTTCAGAATCACATATGCTAATATTAAATAGCACTGGGCAGAGAACTGATCCCGTTCACCATAGATCTGGCACACGGTAATAATTTACCACTGACAACTATTTTTTGAGCTCTGTGAGTTAGCCAGTTTTTAATTAGAGCTCAGTGAAACAATTCTTCAGTAAAAAAGAATTCTGTTTGTCAAAATCCAAATGTTTTGCAAGAATGTGTCAATTCTGACAAATATTTTTAACGAGAAAAAGTCAAAACATTTCATTTTTACTTTCTTGATTTAATAATATCAAAAGATTTTGTTTTGATGTAAGATAAAATTGTTTTGACTTTATCATGTTTGCATTTCATTTTCTTTCTATATTAAAATATCTTTAACATGCTTCATATTAAATATACCAGCTAACACATCATACTTAAGAGAAGCTCAAACGAGATGGATAAACGTTATCCAAATGAACTATTGGAAACATGTTGGTGGTTCTAAATCAAATTGGATGCAACTTTTAATCCAAGTCACAAAATTTTGCTCTGATTTGGAAACTTTTTCAGCCCCTCTCCACAGCTTTGCATTTTCTGCAAGGTCAGTTTGCATTCTGGATCTATTTAACATCCATTCTATAAATGAAAAGCAGTAAGAGTGTTTTAATTATAAAAATAATATAATTGCTTTGGTTACTAAAGTCAGCCCATTTTGTCACTCTAAACGGAAAAATATGTATTCTAAAGGGGTGGATTTTTTGAGTTTTATCTATGCAAGCTGTCTTCCTAGAGTTCTTGGCCTGAGAAGATCATGGTTTAAGATGGTTGGAGCTGAGGCCTCACACAGTATAATTACAGACCAAGCATTGCAAAACTGGAGCCATTTCAATGAAACACAGCAATAAGATGGGGGAGTTCTCTTTCAAATCTCCTGCCAAATGTATGAACAATGTGCAGCAAAGGCTAGAGCTGTGCTGCTCACAATTTCACTGCGAAGACCTCAGTATCAATGTAGCCTCATGCGTACAGTGGGGTACCTGGTGAATGAGCCTGAGCAGGAATAGCCTGACCCCAAAAGTCAGCTTTCAGGAGTGCTTAATTTTTAGCCAGGGCATTTTCTTAACCTGACTTATGGTGTGGCTGTGGGACCGAACATGCAGGAAGGGCATACTGTGAGACTGGCATCCACAGTGGGACCAAGGCTTTGTTTCTGGTCAGCAGCCTGTAGCTAATGTTGGGCTGTAAGTCTTGGTGGTGGCTGCCGTGCTGCAGCAGCTTTCTGGCTTATTTTGTAAAATACCTAAATATTCCAAGAAAAGCCTCTGTTTGCATAGTAAATAGCAACAGCTAGAACCAAGCTGATGCTGTCTCTTGGTCCATCTACCCAGGTGTATAGCTGTGGCTGGCCCAGTGCACGCCCATCATGGGCAGGATTCAGAAATACTGGAGTGCCCATGACATCTCAGAGTACCTCACCTATCTAAACATCTGTGTATTTTCAAAGTAACAGATGAAAGCCTTCCAAATCAGTAGGGATGTTAAAAGCTACAGGCTTCCCTTTACCTGGAGGTTAGATAGCATTTATCATTTTGTGGTTAGTGTATGGGTAAAGAGAGGCACAAAAGGTAGGTGGTTTGCCAAAGCTCACTCCATGAAGAAGTACAAACTAAAAGACAAATTCTGGCACAATGGGGAGGCCATGGCAAAACTCCAGATAACTTTAGGCAGGCTGGCTCACCTGACATCCCCTTGCAGTCCCTTCCCTCCTCTTTGGATGTCTTCCCTTTCCTTAGACCTAACAGAGCACAATCATTTTTATAATGAAGGGCCAGGTCTTCAGCTTGTGTTCAGCCACTAAGCAGCAGAGAAATCACTGGAGATTGGTAGACTTTGTACCAGCTGAAGCTCTAATACCTGTCATTTCAGGCCCAGTGCTCCTGAAATGAGAGGAGTTGGAGCTTCAGCTGATACAAAGCAGCTGGAGACCAGTGTTGCTGGTTGGAAGGCTAAGCAGGAGTAAAACATGGTGATTTGCAATGTTCTCTCCATCCCATGACTGGCTCTGCTTATAAGCCGGCACAGTATCCTTACCCAAACAACCCATCGGATTCTTGTCAGCCAATTTAAAAATAGACTGTCAGGCACAATCCTGCCTTTTCCTGCAGTTTCTGGCTTGCATATAGGTTCTTTATTTCAACCTCTCTTTCCCCCACTGTCTTTTCTCTTCTGCTCCCTTCTTCCTGTCCCTGCTCAGTGTGGCTGAATATCTGCCCATGTGCAAGAGAATAATTCCATTATTCTGTCCACATAGGATGGCGGCATCCAAATCCGTCCCTGCACAGCTGGTGCTGGCAGGCAGCCACCCAACAGCCTCCCGGGTGCAGTCGGTGCACAAAGAACCCCAGTCACCTCTTTTCCTACCTCTGTGCAACATGGCTGGAAAAAGTCAGGTGAAGCCACTTGTGGGATAGCTGACTTGTTACACATGGTCCCATAGCTGCGGAAAAGCACAGTGAGAAGAGAGGCAGCACAGTACCTGCTTTTCTATAGTAAATGGCACTTTACATGACCAAGTGGCATTAGGAACTGAGTGAAGATTTTGCTCATGCATGCAGAGGAGCTGAAGACATCTGCTTGCTAATAAATGTGTGGAGGAAACTTATATCTAATTGTGGTGGAAGACAGTGCGCTTTAAAACCAGTGAGTTGTAAATGAGCCTTGGGTGAAGAATTTTTGTTCCCAGCAACTAGCAGGCAGGTGCCTAACTCCAATGAGGTGGGAGCAGGTAGGACTGCTGTAGCTCCAGCCCAAGGTGGGTATAATATAAAGAAAAAGAAAGGATAATAGAACTAATAGAAAAGTGGTCATAAAACTCCTCCCCCACCTTGTGTGTAGAAAAACAACTGCTTGGTAAAAATGGAAAATTTGATGAAATGGCCATTCCTAAGGGAAATGTCTGTTTTCAATTTTGTATCATGCACAAAGGCTTAAATCTGTTGCTGCTTTGGTTTTCTCAACAAAAAATATTTTCTTAAGAAAGTGCTTTTAAAAAAAAAAGCATTTTCTTTCCAAAGTACAGCTAAACTTTTAAACTTTTTAATAATAATAATTTTGTATCCAACCTGGTAAAATATTTGGCTAAAAAATTACACGCTATTTTCAGCTTTAGCTTTTCAGTTTGTACATGTCCAAACCTTTATGGTCTGAGATTTTGGACAAGGGAATATTTAAGAAAAACTATTGAAATGAGTTTGTCTTCCCTGTCAACATTTCTTATGAAAAAAATATTGAAGAAATCTTTTACCACATCTATGCAACTGCAGTCCCTGTGTAGCAGGAAGTAACTTTATACCCAAAAATATACTTTCCGTATTGTACAGTGGTGATGTTACTGGCAATGACTAATCTAGCTAGAACTCAAAGTCCTTTCTCCATCTGTAAAACCCAGATGTCACCCCTTAAGGAGAAATAATCTTAACCCAGGGTACTTTTGAAATACAAACACAGTGTTCCTAAACTCCTTGCAGGCTTACATGCTTACATTTAAAGTGCCATTTTACTTCATTAAATAACTACTTAATTAAACTAACAAAACCCCCCTTTCTTAACTAGTAGATCTTCTGTCTCTTATTCTGAGTCATATTTCCAGTGACAAAAAGTTACTGCTTTTTCTCTCATTAACACTGCATAGAAATAGTATGCTGAACTAGATGCTCAGGAAGAGAATTTTACTAAACTTTATTCTATTTCTTTCAAGCAAATTCTGTAAACCCCTTTTTTAACAGAGAACCTATTTTTGCTTGAAGAACCTTTAATGTTAGTGGTGCGTAAGGAAGATGATTTGCTTGCAGCACTCGGGACAGTAAAAAACACTGATAGGACAGGGTAAGTGGTTACATTTTGATTCAGGTTGGGATAGGTTTCTGAATGCTTGGTCCTTTGTGTTTAAGATAACATCTTTAGGCCTGACAGCAGTATGCGTGAGCTGACACATGCTGACAAACTCTGCGCAATTTATAAATACACAATACTATTTCTTTCTTTGATTGTTTTACAGAAGAGAAGTATACTTTTAGTACAAATCATGAACATGACAAGGGAGAAAAACATTTTGCTGAAAAATGTGTGGGGTAGATATGTGGAAAAAGACGTAGTACAGATGTATGGAAAAGTATTTTATGTATGTGGACCATAGTACGTATAGTATGGATGTTAAGAGAATTGGAGAGTATCTCATGTTGGAAGGGACCCATAAGGATCATCAAGCCAACTCCCTGCTCTTCGCAAGACTACCTAAAACTAAACCATAGGACTAAGAACATCATCCAAGATCTCCTTGAGGTCTGACAGGCTTGGTGGCATGACCACTTCCCAAGGAGCCTGTTCCTGTGACCGACCATCCTCTCAGTAAACAGCCTTTTCCTAATATCCAATCTGAACTTCCCCAGATGGCAGCTTCATTGCATTTCCTTGTGTCCTATCGCCGATCACCAGAGAGAGCAGATCAGTACCTCCTCCTTGTCTGTCCCCTTGAGGAAGGTCACTCAAACCTTTTCTTCTCCAGGCTGAAAAAGCCAAGGATTCCAGCCCCTCCTTGTAAGTCTTGCCATAGAAGTCTTTCACTATCTTGGCCACCCTCCTCTGGACACCACTGTTAGTAGTTTGATGTCCTTATATTGAGGTGCCCAAAGCTGCACACAGTACTTGAGGTGGAGCCACACCAGTGCAGTGTAGAGTGGGACAGTCACCACCCTGAACTAGCTAGCTATGCTGTGCTTGATGCACCCCAGGACACAGTTGTCCCTTTTGGCTGTAGGGCACATTGTTCACTCATATTCAACTTGCTATCAACCCAACCCCCAGATCATTTTTTGCAGAGCTGATCTCTGGCCTCTCATCCCCCAATTTGTATGTATAACCATAAGATGATAAGTCTGTATAACATCTTCACAACTGATCTTTGGTTATTTTTCACTTTTCTGGTATATATTTTATGCCCTGTCTGGAAGTATTTTTCTGGCTTGTATTCAAGTTCAATAAAATGTTGACTAAGAGTTTTTCATTCCTTCGACCAAATTAAGTTTGTACTCAGACTTCTTTAACAGGTAGCTCCTATATCTGAAGAGGATGCAAGCTCTGCTTTTCAAGCCATGTGTTACAGAAATAGATAAAAATATATTTCACAATATTTCCTGCTTTTTTTTTGTGTCCCATAAAGCAATGCCTAATATAAATTAAGGAAAAGTAAAGAGTGAAGGGGTTAAAAAACCCCACAACCTAAACAAAGCAAGCCTCTCAATAGATACTGAAGAACTGCATCAGAAAATAGGTGCCAGCAGCAAGATAACATCAACATCTGGAAGCGTTAGACCTATGAAACCAGTGTGTATTATCCAGCTTGTGCTTTAGTATAACTTGAGCACGTAGATATCGTTTTCTTGTTTTATTCAGGAAAAGAGGTTGCTGTTCTATAGCAAGGCCTTCATGGGTGGCCATGATTCCATTCAGTTTACTACTCCATCACCGAAGACCCAATAGGCAGCCTGTGGTGACGCTGTTATCTATCAGCTGTACACTTAGAAACAGTGATTCTGCTGCCTTTAAGCCTATTGAACCTGTTCTAGGAGAGCAAAAAAGTGTGAAACAGTAATATAAAATTAATTCTAAACAGTAAATCTGCCAGATGCTCCCTGAGGTCTCTGGGCAGTTTAAGAACAGAATTGTTTTCAGATGGACGCAGAAGAGTTACAAATCAGAAGACATTTTCAGTTTAATCAGTCTGAAATGTTGACCACATCTGCATTCAGAACACTGTGATTGTGTGAGACATGAATACATATGGAGAGCTGGTGTGCAAAGCAGCTGGTTTCAGAGTGTTCTTATATATGCTGAGGGCTGCACATAAGAACTAAAGCTTTTTGAGCTTGGGCATGGTGTGTGCATGCTGCATAACTGACAATGTGCTGACCTCACCTGGTTCCAGCTATAGTTACCAGGTCTAAGAGAGATAGGTGAGCAGCAATCTCAGCAAAGGAAATACTCATTTACGGTACAGTATGTCTACCTCTCTTGTTAGCCCCCATGGCTTGGCAATATATTGGTTGGTGTCCACCAGAGAAAATGGGTTTAACACCCATGAATGAGAGGACCGGTTGCATCTGCCTGAGGTAGGTTTGAAAACCTGGCTTCATCTATAACCCCCTCATTTCAAATGTGCCTAACTTTCTCAAACTTTCACTGTTTGGACTGGAATTTTCCTTGCCAGCTTTGCATCCAAAGGCAATTAGATATTTTTGAATATTGTTATAATCAAAGAAAAGGCGATGTTTTTCTGTTTGTTTGATTGTGTTTTGTTTTTTTTTAAGAGATACTAGATTACTTTTACTTTTTGAGTCGATAGCTCTGTTCTCTGAGGAAGAACACTACATTGTTCTCCCTCTACACGCAGACTTTTCTGGAGTTATGTTTTTCACAGCCTCTCACTGCTAAAGCTGGTTCAATGTGATGATTAGTTCAATGTACTCTAGGAGAATATAGGACTAAAATCAGATGCAGACTGGCTGCACCCCTAAACTTCTGCAACACTGAGACAGGATTCTTTCTTTCTACCTAATTTAGGATGTGACTCTGAATGTGCTTCTCAGATGAATCTTTTATTCTACTCTGCATATGATCTGATACTGGTGTGTGTCCTGTGGTGGTTTGAACGGCATGTAGGAGGACTGTGCTGGGCTAATACTCCCCTGTATTCATTTTCTCATGTGGCTTATTCACATTTCTTACCTATCATCCACATGTCTTTTAACTGGAAGCCTCCAGAGTATGCTGAATTTATGCATAGCAAGTGGCACAGCAAGGTCCTTCTCAATTATTCTTTTTCACATTCATTGTTGTAGTTGAAAGTTATATGGAAACACAATCAAAAATATAACGGTCTGATGTCTTTCCACAGTAGTTTCTGCTAGGTGTTAACTAATTGCTGTTGTCACATATGCTTTTTTTTGGTAAGTCCATTTCCTCTGTGAAGTTGACTGCAGCCACTTCAGTGGCTTTTTGGCCAGTGTCACAATATTGATGATAGGTTTACTCATGACATACACATTAAATGTGTAGCCCCTCCTCTTTAGCTACTATGCTTTTTAATAGATTTTATTCTTCCTCTGAAATATCATGCTCTGCTAGATTGCTTCAGAATGAAGTTGTGTCCTTTAGGTATCTATGGCAAAAAAACATTCATTCAGAACATCATATGAAAAATTACCTAAGTCTGATTATTAAAATTTATTGTAAATTTTCTGAAAAAAAGGTTTTTCTGATGCAAAATACAACCTTAAGAAATTAGGAAAATATTAATATTGCAAAAGAAGTTGAAAACCATCAAAATATGGTTTTAGCTGGTTTGATCCAAGTGGAAACAGTTAATGCACAACATTACAAAGAAAGCTTACTTTTGTTCCTGCAATAAAACTCTAAACTATATTTCTCTTTCAGCACATTGTCTTATTGAGACTTTTGAACTCTCTTGTATTCTATGAGCAAAGCTTCCTAGAGGACCACATGTCCCACAACATAATACTTTCCTGTGACAAACCTAGCTGGTGAATGACAAGCAGGTAAACCCCATGAGGAAAATGGAGGCACTGGGCTCCTGAACGATTCTCGTGTAGACACTGAGCCAAAGAAAGCAAGCACTGAATACCCCAATTTGCCTCAGAATGACAGGTCATTACAGGTCAGCTGAATGAAGTGAAATGAAACAGTTGATATGGAGCAAGTCAGAAAAACTGTGATTTGTTTCTAAAGACATATGAAACCACTGGAATTTTCTTGGGTGTATTCATTCTACATAACCATCAGCTTTGCTCTGACTCCTTTTCTTTGGACTTGGGTTCTAAGAAGTGCAACTCGCTCAGTGTTGCTTGATCAATCTCCCCACCTCCTTTGCTCTGACAGACATGTTCCCGGCAGCCTTTATTCTTGAACTTCATATAACTATAAGGGGCTTGATAGACATAATTTTTCCTGTGCTTTCCCTTGTGTTACTTCAGACCATGAGTCAGAGTTTTCAATAGGGATTTTAATTTGGCTTATTGCAAAGCACCTCTCTTTCTCACAGTAATTTCTTTTTTGCCATTTCCCTGTAACAGTGTGAGCAACCTTCCTTGTGAAAGACAGAAAAATCTTTGTATAACTGAGATATAAAAGACACACAGCATATCCTGCAGAGGAATGGGGACAGGTATGTCTGGAAGTGAGTTATAAATAGGAGGTACAAAATTTTTTCCAACAGGTCCCTCAGGGTACAACCTGCAATACATCTGGGTCTCAGGACAGTCCAGCAGCCTGGCACAAGGTAATTCATGAATACTGGGACAGCAGTGTGATGTCAGAACAGATGACACTTCCTGCCTCCTGTGGCAGTTTAAAAAGGGAGGGTAGGAAGAGGTCTAATGTGTCATGAAACTTTCCTCTCTCCTGTTGCTTGGGAACTTTCTGAGCTGGAGACTTCTGGCTTTGTGTTCAACAACCCTTGATAGATTTTCCTCCATGAATTTGTCAAATTACATTTTAAACCAATTTATACTTTTGGCTTCCAGAGTTATCTGTACTTGAGCTTAATTATGTGTCACATGGAAAAGTGCTTCCTCCGCTCATTCCAGTTCCGTTGCAAGATTAATTCATTTAATGTCCTTAGGTCTTAAGATGCTGAGAAGGAGGTATGAATTTTACCCTCCCACCCTTTGCTGCAGCCACCAGGACTTTGAAGACCAAGTTCTTTCTTCTTCAGGCTGGAGGGTCATAGGGCACCTCTCTGTTCCCCTCACAGATGCTGCCCTATAACTGTGATTGTCGCTGTTGCCCTCTTTCTATGGCCTTTGTGTCATTTTTGAGAGGAATGACAGGGACTTGAAGAGATGCAGTCACAGTGTGCAATTCTCCTTTCTGTTCTGTTTTCTCTTCCTTCCCTCATGGTTCCCAGTCTCCTATTTGCCTTTTCGATCATTATGAAGCATGGGCTTGTTGTTCCTATAGCACTATCTGCAGTGATGCCAAATTCTTTCCTTAGCGATAATTAGTGACTCCATGCCCGAGCACAGTTCTTTGCTTTTCTTAATGTTTATATGCTTTTCCTGGCTACCTTATCACCTACTCACCCAATAACTTTCTCCCACATATGGACCTTTGGATTTCAGAGATGCTGCCTGTGCCAAATAGTTGTGCTGCTGGCTTCTGTCACAGTCCCAGCGTGGGAGCTTCACTTGAGATGTTTGGGAGCTAAACTTGGCTACCACTGCCCTAAAAGAAGTTTCCACTCTGTTTTCACTCTTAGTTTTGAAATGAATCTCAAATATTTCTTAAACCCCCTCGGCACCAAGTAAGTTCTTATATGTGCCTCCTTGCTGTTTCCTCCCTCACAGCTCTCCTGCTACGGTAAGAAGACTCTTTCACAGTCTTCTGTATTGTCTCCTTTGATAAAGCATGGCTGTTTGTTTTGTGTTTGCTTAGGCCTGAGTGGTTTCCTTTTCATGGCACAAATTAGCAAGCTGACTTATATTCCTTGATTGGTGAGTTAAGCTTAGCCAAGATTCAAAACTCAGTCTTGAACAGAACTGAACTTTGACATTTTTTTTCCAGCTGCTTCTCTGAGTTCAAAATGCCACGCTACCATGAAGAAGAGTTCCAGAATAGAACTGGTTTCTTCTAATGCTAAACATGACGCTTTACTAACACAGGAAGAAATGGTGGTATTTGTAAAATTCCTCTTTCGGTCCTTCAGGGTAAAATACTCCACGGACTCCTCTGTGCAGCAGTGGATTGCGCTGCCAGGCAAACACTGTGTGAAGCCTTGGGCAGAGACAGCAAAAGTTGTCGTGCCCATGTGTGAAAGATTATGTCTGAACTCTCCATATCCGTTAGTGCTCACAAATACGCAGAATCACTTGCACTGTAATATCAGAGTAGCATATACTTTAGTTGTCTTACCCCATGGCATGATGATTGAAAGAAGGCACTGGGGAACTGAAGTCAGGATGTTTTCTGTTACTACCTGCCATCACATCTCATGGGGACACACAGATAGGACAATGACTATTTTTATCCTGTGGCCTCCTTTTCAAAAAAGAAAGAAGTGGTACCCATAGAGTTGTTTTTGTTTTGATCCACAAAACCTTAGACTTAATGGTACTTTTGCTGCCCACCTAATACTGAAGGTACAGTGTACAAGTTACTGGGGATCTTGCACTTCCTTAACCTACGTGCAAAACCAGACTCCCTTAAAGAACAAAAAAGTTGTAACGATTAATTCACTGCAGCTGTAATGTAAAAAATCCTATTCTATGTGTTAAGCTCATGGCGTGCCTCTGCTATTGCTGGTTTCCCACATTCCAAAAACAATATAACAGTCTGTCTTCTTGTTAAGCACAATAACGGTGCAACGTTGCCATGACTAGGAGCAATTGTCAAACAGATCTCCTTATTACATATAATTGCCTCACTGTCTAAGCAAACAGCCACACAGAGCAGCTTAATTTTTCTTAAATTTAATTGAAACCTGACAGTATTACAAACCGTAGAAGCATGTAACAAAGGGACTTGGTATTCATAAAGTAATTTGTTGCTAATTTTGTTCAGTGCTTTAAAAGGTTGCTGGAAGTAGAGGACCACAAAAGCGAATGTACTGCTGTAAGCTGGGATTTTTATCACTTTCTAAATGACACAGTGAATGACAGGGAAAAGCTGCACGATAGTGGCTGAGTGGGTATTGATGGCTGCTGCAGCGCTAAATGATGCATTGGCACTGAAATACAGTGAAAGAACAAATCATCACTGATTTTTCTATTTTATTCTTTCAGGAAGAAAACCCCACATCAAGAATTGCAAAACCTGAATTAGATTTGTTAAAAAAAAAATCAGCTAAAGAAAACACGCAGCAGACAAGCCTGGTTGTGTGCCCACACTCTCACCCATAGCTACAGCAGCACAATAGGCAGGGGGCTCTGACATCTGAAAAGTGCAAGAACAGTGTTCAGGAGATCCAGGTTGTGCCTTTCACAAATCTGACAGGCTCTGGAGCATGGCTGGAAAACTGCTGCAGGGAAAAAAAGCCCAAACAACAGAAAAAATTCATAGGAAGAGGACAGGATTCCTTCTGCCCACCTTTACGCACCCAGCTCTGGAGCCTATACTGAAAAGCTTCCTCATCTATGGATGGGGACAAACTCTTCCAGCTGCTTATACAGAGCAGGCAGGAAAACCAGCTCCTTCTGATCTCTGCTGTCCAAACCAGAATGCAATGCATTCTCCATAGTAAGCATAGTAACTGGTAGTTTGTCTAATGGTAGGGCAGTGAACTGAGGACCTCCCAGACCACTACACAGGTATTTCTCCATTTCACGTTAATACAGTTTGGGTCTGAGAAGTGTGACTGATCTACTTGCCGTGTGGTTTATGCACCCAGAGGCACCTAACCCACGCTAACCAGACACTACCAGTGCATTCACTGGCGTTTGTGGTTCAGATTCCCAGGCTGGCCAAGTTCAGCCTTGTAGTGCATCAACAGCACAAAATGTGCAGGGAGTAGGCGGATCTAGATTTCTCTTTAAGCAGAGAGGGTCCAGGGACTTATAAACAATGTCAGCTGGGGGGGCGGGCTGGACCAATGAGTGGTCAGAAATTCCTGACACTCTGAACCCCTTGGCTGGCAGGGCTGAGCTCTGTTCCTGCTAAAACCACAGCATTTGTGCTCCGAAAGTATGAAGAGTGTAGGATTAGAAAGGAGATGACCTCACTGATGAGATCTGGACTCCACCCTCCTTTCTCCATGGGGGGGGATAGCTGCCGTGTGAATGACTGCAAGTTCCCTGCATCCCAATGCGGTCTGGACATGATCAGTGACCTCATGGGCTTGTTACTGCTTCTTACTTCACTTGCATTTTTTCACTTGAGTTTCTCATTTACCCATCCAATATTTTAATTTTCTCAGTATTTCTTAAGCCACCCTTGGGTCCTATTATCAGAAAAAAAAAAAAAAGGGGATCTAAGAATAATTTTGCTTACACTGCTAGGGTAGAGGTCAGTCTTTGGCAGCAGAGATGTTTGTGGTTCCACTAATACAAAAATTACTTCAAAAAAGAAAAAAGGCAATAAATCAGATCTCATATGTC
Organism: Pezoporus occidentalis; assembly: GCF_034315485.1. Taxonomy (NCBI): domain Eukaryota; kingdom Metazoa; phylum Chordata; class Aves; order Psittaciformes; family Psittacidae; genus Pezoporus; species Pezoporus occidentalis. Next base: position 12,776,830 of record NW_026913748.1, on the reverse strand, counting down.
CTAAACAATATGGGAGTTCATCTCTAACAGCCCCTGTCTAAACAGGTCTGTTTCCTGGCAGACCTTTGAAGGGACATCACGGCCTGCTGTAAGAATGGTCATAGACTACATGTGGGGAAGAGCCAAAAAAATCTATCAATCAGTCCCTATATTCCAGACTGTCCTTGGGGCAGCAGCTAGAGTGATGTCTGAAGTAGTCTAAGGAGCAACACTGATACAATGCATACACTGTTAGTAGCAGCAAACTGAGAGATGTAAATGAGTATATCCAGGCAAGCACTACATTGCTGCCTGTGCTCTGTGTAGCAGAACCATTTGGACAACTGTGGAACACACTCAGCCAACAGGAATGAATGGGAATAATGCATGGAGAGAAAAAGAGCTGCTTCTGTAGTACAGCTATGACTAGAGAAATGAGTTCTAGAAATTGGTTGCTTCTACAGGGTACTCTGTTTCAATTAGGCTCAGTTAACCAATGTCCTCACAACAGAAATTTAGGGTACATGTCAATAAAAATGAACAAACACCTACAACTTGGGTAGGTCCATAAACCTTTCATAGATAAATCACTGGAGTTGCTTCAGTAGCATGTAGCAGCTCAGATGCTTAAAAAGCAAAATGCTTTGCTTTTAAGAGGTACACAGACAAAGGAACCATTGACAACCCAGGAATGCATGAACCAACTGCATTAATAAAAAGTACTTAGCACCCTTAGCCAAGTCAATGCATATCAGAACAGTGTACCTCAGGTCTGTCTTTTCATGCCTCTTCCTGTGTTGTGAGGACACCAGAACTCCGTATTTGTGAGACCAGCATGCCCGTCTGGGAGAATAGGTGTGCAGTCATAGGATACTTCTGTCTTTTACTGGGTTTACATTTTTTAAATAACTTTTTAACTTCATACTTTCTTATTCAAACACTAAAAGGGATAGATTTACCCTGAAAGTGAGTTTTCTGCCCTGCAGTTAGTACCATGCAGTTGTAAGGCAGCAAGGGCTCATAGCTGCCATACCCTGCCCACAGCAATGAAGGGGTAACTTAAGGGATGAGAAGTGGAGCATTTAGGAATCATGAGTGTGCCTCCTTTCCTTGTTTCCTAGTGAATTCATCATCACAGAATCTGTAACTAGCAAGTCGATTCAGTAAGCAAAACAAAAATGAGTCAAAGCTGTTGGATGGCGGTGCCACCATCTTGGCTCCAGCTAGGGGAAGACTTGACTCTAAAAAAAACCAACACCCTCACTTTCCAGAAAAGAGAACAGCAACAACAAAAAAAGAAGTAACACGTAAGTTAGAAATTAAATACCCCCACGCCACAAACACATATTTGTGAGGCTAAAAGCCTGACACACAGGTAGCAGGGCAGAGCACTGCACCCCCTGGGTTCTTCAGGTATACACGCTAATACTGAGGGGCTGTGTGTGTGAGGTGAAACAGATGATGGCATTTAGAGGCTGCTTCAGGGAGCAGTGGGGAAGGAGAGGTTTTATGTAGGTTGTAGTGTGGTCTTTCAGATACCACACACCAAATCAGCTCTCTCAGGGCTGCCACCAGGAGCCTTCCTCTGAAAAGCCTGTGCATAGGTTCTTGAGGTAATACGTGTACCTGTGAGGGTATGGCTGCTGCTTTGCTTCCAGAGAGGGGGTGTTAGGCCGGCCTGGCATAGGTGAAGCTGCTGGGGAGAAGCAGCAGGAGGCAGGCGTGTGTCAATCAGCGGCTGGCATTGCAGTATCATTAGGCAGAAGAGGTTAAAAATAGGATTTTGCAATCTAGTGAGCGGAAATATCAACCAGATGGCAGAGGAAGGAAAGAGATGCTATTCCCACCTCTAGGTAAGGATTTCTGTTAAATTATTAAGTATCAAAAAGCTGGAGAGGATGAAGGCACCACGCAGCCCTGTGCCAGAGCAGCATGGGGGTAGGAAGGTCCATAAGCCTGAGCTCTCTGGTGGGCTTGATGTCTGTCTGTTGTCTGCAGTGTGGCTCATGGAGGGTACTGTGGTCCTACTGAATGTTGTGGTAGAGGTGTGAGATGCAGCAAGCAACTTCTGCCCACTGAGGTGGGGTGTTGCGTCTGCTGTGAACGGCAGCTGGCGGCAGCTGTGCTGAGGGAAGCAAATAGTGTCCACTGCTTGCTTGGTATCTGTGGGCACTGCGCTCAGGGTTGAAGCTTTGGCTTCCACCTCAGGTGTGTGTGTACCTTCTTAGCCAAATACTAATAGACCTGAGGTTGCTCAGGTCAGGTGCCTTTCATGTTATGTGCTGTGTACTGATACATACAGAGAAAGGCTTACCTGGGGAGCCCCAGTGCCAGGCCTCTTCCCACTAGCAGGATGAGCTTTTGGCCAACCGAATGTGCATGAGAGAAACCTCGTGTTGATCTTTGTATTGCCAAGTTGATAGCATCTTATTCTGTGGCAGAGGATCAGCTGCTGTTATTGATGGTGCTGTTGGGTTATGGCAGTGTCATGAGACTGTTCCATCTTGCTGTGAGGAATGGGGTCTGGCCTGCTTCCATGCTCCAGCTAGGATAGCCTGTTGCTTTGCTCTGGGCTGAATGAGTATGGTGGCCTAACTGCCTGGCTGAAATTAAACCTATGGCTGCTGCCATGGAGAGGGACAGGGTTTCTGTGTCCATGGCCCCTTCTTCCTTCTGACCCTGCTCCTGGCCCTGGGGCCTCACCTTCTCAGCTGCAGTGCTTCCTGCTAAGCAGACAGTAAGTATATTCAAAAAACTATTGTGGCAGGAGGGTCACTTTCTTATCCAGTCTGATTTGTACTTTAAATTAAGATTCTCAGGTGAAACTTTGGACCTAGTGTTTACTTAAAATCCTTGGGATAAGGAAGCTCTTTTTATAGTAGGAAAAGTTGAAAAAGGAAATTGCTAGGTGTTACCTCCTACAGCTTTATAAGATGCTGTATCTCTACATCATTCAGACACTTGACTCTCACTTCCCCCACCACCCCTCCAGTATGAAATAACGTATATGGTCATGATGTGAACTGCTGAGATAGTGGGGGATGAGGCTGTTCTGGGACTTGTTAGCTGTGCAAAAGGGTGGCAGTCAGAACGATAAATTAGCTTATATTTTGAATGTACTTCTTATGGCTTTCTTTTAATTTATAATGGATTCTCTCCATACAAATAAAACTGTATAGTTGTGTGTGAAAAGGTGTTCTGATGAAATGAGTGTTTCCTAATAGAATCAATACAAAAAATATCTGATATTAAATTTCTAGCTACTGTGATGGAAAATTGTGAAAGGAGAAGGCATTCTTTTGCAGATGGGCAAACCCTTTGACTCCCTTAGTTATCCCCCACTTAAAAGCTATCAATTTAGAGCTGTCCTGTGTATTGCCCTGTGAATTGAACAAGTCTTTTCAGTCTTTAATTAAGGGTGACAAACTCTTTGAACATCACAGCATTCATCTGTTCATGTGTGGAAAGCCTGGTGTAACAAAAGAATTTAATCAAACTACAAGCCTAATAAAGACTACATTGCCTGAACTAAATGATGTTATTGCTGCTGCAGCTCATAGTTTTACATTTAAAAAAGCGGGTCAGAGTGTTCATTCATCTTGATTAGCAATGCCAACCTAATTACTTCTGGAGGAAACAGTAATTAGCTGGAGTCTCACCTCATTAATCATGACATTCTTCTAGCAGACTATTTTTATCTGATAAATGGCTTGGATTGGAACAAGGTGTATATTTGAATTCTAGTTAATTGTACACAGCTTGCTGCATAACATTTCACATTTTTATCATTTAACTGCTTCCTTCCTGTGAACTTCTCAGCCATTTTTGCAGGCTGTTCATGTTGAATAAAAGGTGAATGGCCCACATAAGATATGTCAGCTTTAATTATGTATAGAATTAACTGAAGGTGTGTTCCAACAGCAGAGGAATGGTGGAGTCCCTGCCTGCACAGGAGACTAAAGGAATAATTTCTCAGGCAGAAACTGGTGCACAGCTACTGTTGCATAATGGCTGATGCTGGTTACTCTCAACAAAAGCCTGGACCAAGATTTTCAGTGGGGACTGGTGATTAAAAACATAGTTTCTCCTAAAGCCAAGCTCTTGGTGGTGTCTCTATTTAGGCACCTTGAAGTAGGCACACTTAAGTTGACAGTCACTTTCTGACAATGTTGACTACTATATGGTTTCAAAACGTGTATTTTAGAAAGTTTTGCTTTTATTAAAACCAATGAAGAAGCACATACAGGTTTTTTTGGGGGGAGGATGTTTTTTTGAGCAGTTACTTGAAGTAATAGAGATGCTTCTTAATTTTACAAAGCATGATTGCCTTATTTATTTGAAGTGGAAGGACTGGAAAAGAGGAAGAATCTGGAAGCCAGATTCAGTTTTCTAATAAAACTAACAGGTTCTAATTTTCTAGGGAGGATGATAACGAGTGTGTTAGTCTGGGAACATCAGATTTCAGAAGCAGTAAAACAAATGGATCTTTGGATGCATGCTTTAAAACCTGTGTTCAGTGTATCCTTATTACTGGTCTACCATGAAGACAGTTCTGCATAATGTATTGTTTCATATATTTAAAAAACAATGAAATAAAGGATTTATGCTTTCGTTAGCCACAATCTTTTGTTTTTAACAAGCAATATGTTAACCTGAAACAATGACAGAAGATTGATAGAGAAACATAGGAAAAGTTATTCTTTCATTTTAAGTAACAGATATTAGGTTTATACTTGGCATTAGTTTATACAATGTTTTACGTTTTCAAAGCATGCAAATGTTAACATCATCTTCTCATTTGCTTTGAGTAAGTAGATAAATTGGCTGTATTTTGGGAGTTGATCTGTGCTCTAGAAGTAGCTTGTTTTCCATAATCAAGTAAGTTTGCTTTTACTAGTAACAATTGAAAGTACTAGCTATTTCTGAATGCTTCCTACAGGAATCTTTAGCTATAGCTGCCTCACTGACTGAGTGGTAACCCACCAGCCTTTGAAGTACTGTTGGAACTTCCCAATAGAGAACAAATATTGTTGAAAATTTTTGAGAAACCATCAACTTATGTCTAATAATTGAGTACTCAGCACTTTTATGCAAACGTGTTTTTAAAAAGGGTTAATTTGGTGCTCATTCCCTGTTTTCAACTACAAAAAGGAAATTGAAAAAAACCTGAGTAGAAAATTCAGTATCCCTAAAATTAAAATCACAGCACCCCCCCACCCAAAACCCTGAAAAAAATTTATAAAAACATGTTCAATGTGTATTTTTATCTCCCAGGGGAGGGGAAAAAAGAATAAAAAAAATAAATTATGGAATACACAACTTCTATTCAAAAGAGATGTCGCATTACAATCAGCTTCACACAGTCCTGATATAACAAAAAGCTTCTTAACTTCTCTGGTAGAAGAACACATACTTTTTGTAGATGTGAAATATCTGCAGAAAAGATAAGTATTATATCTGCTACATGTAAGTGACTTTGATATTCAAATTATTAATTTAAAAGCCTGTTTCAATAACTGGTATTGTTTCTAATCATTAACTTTGTTATTAGGATCCATTATGCTCTAGGCTGATGTCTTTGATTGTAGGTCCCAGTTACAGTGTAACGCTAGAGGCAGTACTTGTCAGATGTTAGAAATGTAGGAGTTTTGCTAATGAGTATATACTTATAAATTAATGCAACCTTAGTAAATCTCTAATGAAAATCATAAACTTGTTTGCCTGCATATGAGACATCAGTGTAGATAACACTAATGTCTCATAACTTCAGCCACAGGTCTTCTAGATGGTTCTGCATATTTAGAGAAAATGACTTTCTGACTTCTACTAGTGAAGGAATTCATACTAAACTCTTAATATTTAAGCAGTACTTCTTCAGTCCCTTGCAAGTTATGTTCTTTCTGGGAGGCCTGCAGTACAAAACACTCCTATCGTCCTAGTAATCTGTCAGTAACAGCATACAAGTGCCATCTTTCGGTATATTATTTGGGACATAGTAAGTTTTGCATCTATCATTATCTCAGTTATAGTGTCTCATTCAAAAGGTGGTCCAGGCTCAGGTATTGCAGTCTCACATAGGCTTTGCCAGCATCTCATCCTCTGTTTGGCTTGAAAGGTTCTTTAGAATATCTGCAGGGGAAACATTTAAAACTCCAAATTCAATTACAAACTCCATAAAAATGTTCCATGCTACTACTGATTGGTATCTGAAAGACAAAAGTAAATACAGAGTTTCTAGTGGTCAAGAGAGAAAGAATGAGTCTGGACTCAGAAATAAAGGCAGGGGACATGTGTGGCATATTTTGTATCACTGTCTATACCCTAAGATAGTGCTCTTTTTCAGACTAAAACTGACTACATGGCCATTGAAGGATTCTTGCAGGTCCTTACTTTTGCTCATTTCCATAGCTGTCCAGAAAGCCAGCGGAAGCTAGAGCAAACTTTTGCACAATTTCCTTGTTTTAAATTTAATAAAAAACCCAAACTGTTGCTCTTCTGTTGTTTTTTTTTTTTCTAGCAGCATAAGGTGGATGAAATATGGCACAGAGCAGCTGACTTGTTAGAAAAACAAATCACAATGTAGAGGCAGCATGACTGCACATTAAGAATGTGGATGTTCTTCAGGTAAAGCCGTACATTGGCATGATGATAATCAGACTTTCAGTACGAGACGCTCTTCTGGAAATGGCAAGTTATGTCATATTTCTGCTTGCTGAAGACTAACTTGTGTATCCTAATCTTGTATTAGTTTTAAGTTATCTAACCCACACCACAAAATACACATAGTAAAACAGATATATAAAAAGTTTCTAACACATTTTAAAATAAAATCTAAGGCACAACCTTATGATTGAAAGATTAAATCCTGCCCTAGGCAGTAAAAATAGACTAAAAAAAGTGCAACTATTTTAAGCACAGTGTTGGCTGTACTAGACAATTTTAGTTAGGTCTATGTCTCAGTCTTGTCAAAGATTAGCATAGTCCAGAAGGCTGCAGTCAGTACACCAAAAAAATCATAACAACAAGGCTGATAAAAAAGTATTAAAAAAATAATAGAAAGCCAATGTCTATAAATAAAAGGAGACAGTAAACCTGTACCTGGAATCCAGAAGTGAGATAAAGATAAACCTTGGAAACTTGTCGCAGATGGAAAATAGGTGAAACTCTCAAGGACAGCATCCAGGCCTGTTGAATGCAGTGGGAATTCTGCTGCTTACATCTTCTGGGCTAGTTTTCATTTTCTTTTTTTTTTTTCCATAAAGAATAGGCCCCCAGCTGGCACACACTGTTCCAGTTTGGTGGTTTTCCATGGAATTATTGTTTTTAACAATATGAAATAGACTTGTTTTGAGGCTTTCCACCTTCTGCAGTCAATGTGAGGAAGTTCAATCAGTGAAAATTTTACAGAAGGGAAAAATTGACATCCCCTTGTTGCTGTATTGGCTTTCACTGGCAGCAAAAAAAAAAAACAAAACCAACAAAAATCTAGGCTAAGCTTTGAATGCTCGTTACTCTTATTTTTCCTCTTTTAATTTTGCTTGTTTGCTTTTAATTTTGCTTATTTGCTTTTATGTATGTGATTTAAAAGAAACCCACTAATTTGTGAAGAATTTGCAAGTGATCTCCTATGTCTTGTTAACCATTAATGGTATCTAAACTGAAAATATTGCCACATGAGAGCATGCATGTTGTAATAGACTAATCTGTAAGTAGATCCTTATGGTGTACACACTTAGGAAACAAATGTGGTCTCAGACCCAAAGTCTTGACAGTTGCAGTCCAAGAGTAGAGGCAAGGATGTGTCCAAATAGTTTGCAAGGGCAGAAAAACTCAATATGAGGTTAGATGTATTCAGCTGAGACCACAGTCAGAATTAATTGATTTTTTTAAATAGTGGCATTGAGAATATACAGCAGTTTGAGAAAAATTTTGCAATCCAGACTTGTGAAATCCTGAAGAGCTATTGCCACTGATTTCTGCTGTTGCACCATTCTTGAGGACAAATATATTCATTTTGATTCAGACATTAATTGTGGAGGGCATGTTGTCACACCACAAACTGTCAGGACAATTCCTGCTGACTGTTTCTCTTTGTGTTGCTCTTTGTAGTAGTATATCTTGGCTTAGGCTTTCTCTATGAAATTAGGTGTATTTTCAGTTTTTCCAGGAGAGGTAAGGGATAGTGATTCTGCTGCTTTTTACTTGTCTTATATGCAAAACTCTTCCATATGTCTTTGCTCTTCCTGACTTAGAAGCACCTCAGAGCCTCTGCCACAAGTTGGAATTTGACTTGATTTGGTTATTCTGTTCACTTGTAGACAGTATACTGTGATTATTCTTTGCCCAGGGGTTTGTTTGTACTGAGTCACTGAAGCTGAATAGCTCTTCCTTATGCATATTTCTTTGCAGATATAATTTACTCACTTGATTTATTAGCATGTTTATGCTACTTATGTTTGATTTTGATTATAAAAAAAGCTCTCATTGTTGTCCTGAGTTGTAGATAATGCTTGGCATCCATTAACCAGCTTAATTTAAAGTGTAATTTTAGACTGATCTAGTAAATAGATAGAAGAGGTGGTGTAGTCTCAAGTGCTCTAAATGAACACCTTTTGCTTGGGATTTAGCACACTAAAGAACATGCACATGACTAGTACTCTCATGCTGTTGGATTAGCTACTGCTTGTTAACTTGTTTGCTGTTGACTGTATGTTTGAACCATAAAAACACTTGGTAAGGAATGAGTGGGACAGAAGATCTAAAGGAAACCATGTTTTACTCTGTACACTGGGTAGTCCTACAGGGCTTTGCACTTGTTTAAACTGTATTGCAAAAATTTGGTCTTAGGCTGTGATTTCATGTGCAGCTTTGTTTGCATCTGCTAGCAGGAGGCCTTGGTGCCCACAGCTGCTGCTATGCCTTTACCCCACAGCATCTCCCAGTGAACATATGCTCTTGCCTTTTCTTACTGCTGTGTCTGGGGCTCATGAGAGCTCACTATCCTGCAGAAAGCTTTGTCTTTTGGCCAAGTTATTTTTCTTTCAGATAAGTGATGTACTTTGGATCCTGGAAGAGGTCTGAGCACCTATGTAAGTAAATGGGAGATGGGCAACAACACCTGAGAGTGGGGAAGAAAGGTCAGTAACACTTTTGAGTGGAAGCTCATCCTCTCACTCTGGCAGCAGCAAGCTACTGGATCAGCTCAGTGTGTTGCCACTGTAACTTCATCCCAAGTTAGTGCTGGGCTGGATCAGCAGGTGCTCAGCACCCAGTCAAGGCTGGTGGTACATCGCCGATTCAAATTCTGGCACTGTGAAAGGATCACCAGGGACAGGAAGATGAGGCTCAGACTACTGGAGTCCAGCACTGGGTGTTAAATTCACCTCTGAGAGAACTCTACTGAGTTACAGGAGCAAACTTGACCTGGCAAATTGGTCTCTTGTGTGCAGTAATGCTGCCTCACACAGCTGTGGCCTCTTTGCAGGGCTGGAGAAGCAGGAAATGAAGAGGAGCAAAAATGAGGATAAGGCTCAGTGTGTACAGATTTGTGTATCTTTGTACACATCTGGTATAACTAAATCTTTGTGTGCAAGGCACATATGATTTTGAAGTGTCATTTTTACTTTGGGTAACATTCAATAATCTCTTTTTATTCCCTTTTAATATCCGGCTTAATTAAAATGTACAGAATGTTCCCACAATGAGTATTGTTTCTAAGCTGTGTGTCTCTTCCAAATTCCCAGTATAAACAATCGTGTAAATAGGTAATTAAAGCCATCTGCCTCTTGGTAACCCAGTTACCTTTGCAGCATCATTTATATTTTTCTACCTTTTAACTCAGGGAATTAAACTGCCATAAATTCTTACTTTAGTAGATAGACCATCACAAAATAATGCTTGTGGCACATAATTTGTCAAGAAGGAAGAGGTAATTTAATTGAAAATGTCTTTTCAAATAAATTGTTCTTCATGGCCACACAAAAAAGTGCCTTCAGATGATGGACATACCCATAAAATTTAATCCTGCCCAAGATATGTAAAACAATGCAGTTACTGTCTGCAATCTTATATTCCTCCTTTTCTGTGAAAACACTGATTTTTATCTTGTTGCCAAGGATAAGTATTGATGTTTATGAAGCTATTTGGAGCTAAAGATCAAACTGAGGTTTTAGACCCATTTCACAGAGAAGTAAACAAACCCAAATTTTAAAATCATTCCTTGACTCTGGTTTTATCCATTCTGCTTCTCAGTCACCTATTTTCAAATGAGAGAGAATGAACCTAGTTCGCAGCAATTCACTGATAACCATAGAATCACAGAGTGGTTTGGGTTGGAAAGGACCTTAAGATCAGCTAGTTCCAACAACCCTGCCATGGGCAGTGATATGTTCCACTAGACCAGGTTGCTCAAAGCACCATCCAACCTGACCTTTAACACTTCCAGGGGTGGGGCAGCCACAGCTTCTCTGGGAAACCTGTGCCAGTGCCTCACCACTCTCACAGTGAGGAATTTCTTCCTTTTATCTAATCTAAATCTCTCCTGTTTAAGTCTGAACCCATTACCCCTTGTCTGATCAATGCAGTTCCTGATGCAGAGACCCTCTCTGGGTTGTAGCCTCCCTTCAGATACTGGAAGGCTGCTATGAGGTCTCCACGCAGCCTACTCTTCTCCAGGCTGAATAGCCCCAACTTTCTCAGCCTGTCTTCACACAGGAGGTGCTCCAGTCCCCTGATCATCCTTGTGGCCCTCCTCTGGACTTGTTCCAAAAGTTCTATGTCCTTCTTATGTTGAGGACACCAGAACACATTTCTCCAGGTGGGGTCTCATGTGAGCCAAGTAGAAGGGCAGGATCACCTCCTTCAACCTGCTGGTCACGCTCCTTTTGATGCAGCCCAGGATACTCTTGGTTTCTGGATTGTGAATGCACACTGCCAGCTCATGTTCAATTTCTCATCAACCAGCACCCCGAAGTCCTTCTCTGCAGGGCTGTTCTGAACCACTTCTCTGCCCAACCTGTAGCTGTGCCTGGTTGTAGCATTTAAGTGCTCTGAGGTAGCTGCAGTCCCAGAGGTGCTTGCTGAGGCCCTGAAAAAATATGTGCTCGTCAGCATGGATGTGTGGACATAGAAGCACACTGTGCTGATGCGACCATACTGGTCTTTATGGTGAGCTAGTTGTTGGAGGTTAATGCTAATATTAAGCTGTGTTGCTAGCAAAGCAGTTTTTTATTTTTCTTCGACCATGTATGACCTGTGTTATGTGACAGGACTTAGTGTCAGATTGATTTTTGTTGGGCAGGCTTAAGTAACTGAAGACAGAAACAAGGCTGCCCTAGTTCCTATTAGCTCATGGCTTAAGGGAAATGAAAGGGAGAAGAGCTCTGGTCTCCTGTCCCCTAAGGAGGTGGAAACAGAGGTTGAGGAGACAGAAAGAGGAACTTCGTAATGCTCTAGCTAAAAACATCACCAGGAGGTATTTGCACCCTCTGAATGGGTGTTTTGAGTTGCTTTCTCCCAATAGCTGAAGAGGAGAAAAAAAAAAAAGAGTTTATTTCTGAGTGTTCTCCATGTTATTTGGGAACTTCTGTGCCTTATTTCTCTGAGAGGAGAAATGTTCTCTTCTCCCCGCCCCCTGGCTTCAAAATAGCAAGTTCACTGCTAATTATTCACTTGTAAATTCTGGATTAACACTGTAAACAGTGGGACATTGCCATAATTCCATCTGACTGATATGCTTAAGAAGCAGAGTCTGCTTAAAATGGAACAGAGTCCACTTGTCATCACAACCCATGCAGAAACCTGGTAATTAACCCTCAATGTCTCAATGGCACTTCCTGAAACCAGCGTGCAA